>NC_139169.1:19546448-19732778 GCF_965202585.1 Thalia democratica
GGTACCAAATTCGGGTGGGAAAATTTTAGTTTTCGGGCTATGAAAATTCGAAATTTTGACGTTTTTGTAGGTTGAAAAAAGTAAAAGTTGCTTAGAGTGGAAACACTTTGGCGTTTTCGATCTGAAAAAAAAAAGTAAAAACTGTTAGGTCTGAAACACAGTGAATTCCGAGGTGACCTGCGACTTAAAAAAAGTAAAAATTAAAGTCGTATACACGCCTGAATGAGGTGTGACTGGCGACTAAAAAAAAGTAAAAACGAAACGGTCGTAGGACACTTACCGGAATTCAGTGTGACAGGCTTTAAAAAAAAGTAAAACCGACCCTGGCCTCCGCCCTTTACCTAGATTCACCGTTTCAGGCTTTAAAAAAAGTAAAAATATTTCAACGAAAGTAGGGCGAAAGTAGCTATTTTACATATTTTTAGCGCAAATATCGTCCTTTAACTAAAAAAGTGCAAAAAGATAATGGGGTGCAGCGCGATTCGACGGTCCAACAAACGGTGCCGGGAAAATTTTAGGGGGGAGGGGCGCGCGAAAACTCGTTTTGGGGGTCCCGTGGGAGAGCGAAAACACCGGTTTTGGTCCGGTAGAGGTCATTTTTGGTACCAAATTCGGGTGGGAAAATTTTAGTTTTCGGGCTATGAAAATTCGAAATTTTGACGTTTTTGTAGGTTGAAAAAAGTAAAAGTTGCTTAGAGTGGAAACACTTTGGCGTTTTCGATCTGAAAAAAAAAAGTAAAAACTGTTAGGTCTGAAACACAGTGAATTCCGAGGTGACCTGCGACTTAAAAAAAGTAAAAATTAAAGTCGTATACACGCCTGAATGAGGTGTGACTGGCGACTAAAAAAAAGTAAAAACGAAACGGTCGTAGGACACTTACCGGAATTCAGTGTGACAGGCTTTAAAAAAAAGTAAAACCGACCCTGGCCTCCGCCCTTTACCTAGATTCACCGTTTCAGGCTTTAAAAAAAGTAAAAATATTTCAACGAAAGTAGGGCGAAAGTAGCTATTTTACATATTTTTAGCGCAAATATCGTCCTTTAACTAAAAAAGTGCAAAAAGATAATGGGGTGCAGCGCGATTCGACGGTCCAACAAACGGTGCCGGGAAAATTTTAGGGGGGAGGGGCGCGCGAAAACTCGTTTTGGGGGTCCCGTGGGAGAGCGAAAACACCGGTTTTGGTCCGGTAGAGGTCATTTTTGGTACCAAATTCGGGTGGGAAAATTTTAGTTTTCGGGCTATGAAAATTCGAAATTTTGACGTTTTTGTAGGTTGAAAAAAGTAAAAGTTGCTTAGAGTGGAAACACTTTGGCGTTTTCGATCTGAAAAAAAAAAGTAAAAACTGTTAGGTCTGAAACACAGTGAATTCCGAGGTGACCTGCGACTTAAAAAAAGTAAAAATTAAAGTCGTATACACGCCTGAATGAGGTGTGACTGGCGACTAAAAAAAAGTAAAAACGAAACGGTCGTAGGACACTTACCGGAATTCAGTGTGACAGGCTTTAAAAAAAAGTAAAACCGACCCTGGCCTCCGCCCTTTACCTAGATTCACCGTTTCAGGCTTTAAAAAAAGTAAAAATATTTCAACGAAAGTAGGGCGAAAGTAGCTATTTTACATATTTTTAGCGCAAATATCGTCCTTTAACTAAAAAAGTGCAAAAAGATAATGGGGTGCAGCGCGATTCGACGGTCCAACAAACGGTGCCGGGAAAATTTTAGGGGGGAGGGGCGCGCGAAAACTCGTTTTGGGGGTCCCGTGGGAGAGCGAAAACACCGGTTTTGGTCCGGTAGAGGTCATTTTTGGTACCAAATTCGGGTGGGAAAATTTTAGTTTTCGGGCTATGAAAATTCGAAATTTTGACGTTTTTGTAGGTTGAAAAAAGTAAAAGTTGCTTAGAGTGGAAACACTTTGGCGTTTTCGATCTGAAAAAAAAAAGTAAAAACTGTTAGGTCTGAAACACAGTGAATTCCGAGGTGACCTGCAACTTAAAAAAAGTAAAAATTAAAGTCGTATACACGCCTGAATGAGGTGTGACTGGCGACTAAAAAAAAGTAAAAACGAAACGGTCGTAGGACACTTACCGGAATTCAGTGTGACAGGCTTTAAAAAAAAGTAAAACCGACCCTGGCCTCCGCCCTTTACCTAGATTCACCGTTTCAGGCTTTAAAAAAAGTAAAAATATTTCAACGAAAGTAGGGCGAAAGTAGCTATTTTACATATTTTTAGCGCAAATATCGTCCTTTAACTAAAAAAGTGCAAAAAGATAATGGGGTGCAGCGCGATTCGACGGTCCAACAAACGGTGCCGGGAAAATTTTAGGGGGGAGGGGCGCGCGAAAACTCGTTTTGGGGGTCCCGTGGGAGAGCGAAAACACCGGTTTTGGTCCGGTAGAGGTCATTTTTGGTACCAAATTCGGGTGGGAAAATTTTAGTTTTCGGGCTATGAAAATTCGAAATTTTGACGTTTTTGTAGGTTGAAAAAAGTAAAAGTTGCTTAGAGTGGAAACACTTTGGCGTTTTCGATCTGAAAAAAAAAAGTAAAAACTGTTAGGTCTGAAACACAGTGAATTCCGAGGTGACCTGCGACTTAAAAAAAGTAAAAATTAAAGTCGTATACACGCCTGAATGAGGTGTGACTGGCGACTAAAAAAAAGTAAAAACGAAACGGTCGTAGGACACTTACCGGAATTCAGTGTGACAGGCTTTAAAAAAAAGTAAAACCGACCCTGGCCTCCGCCCTTTACCTAGATTCACCGTTTCAGGCTTTAAAAAAAGTAAAAATATTTCAACGAAAGTAGGGCGAAAGTAGCTATTTTACATATTTTTAGCGCAAATATCGTCCTTTAACTAAAAAAGTGCAAAAAGATAATGGGGTGCAGCGCGATTCGACGGTCCAACAAACGGTGCCGGGAAAATTTTAGGGGGGAGGGGCGCGCGAAAACTCGTTTTGGGGGTCCCGTGGGAGAGCGAAAACACCGGTTTTGGTCCGGTAGAGGTCATTTTTGGTACCAAATTCGGGTGGGAAAATTTTAGTTTTCGGGCTATGAAAATTCGAAATTTTGACGTTTTTGTAGGTTGAAAAAAGTAAAAGTTGCTTAGAGTGGAAACACTTTGGCGTTTTCGATCTGAAAAAAAAAAGTAAAAACTGTTAGGTCTGAAACACAGTGAATTCCGAGGTGACCTGCGACTTAAAAAAAGTAAAAATTAAAGTCGTATACACGCCTGAATGAGGTGTGACTGGCGACTAAAAAAAAGTAAAAACGAAACGGTCGTAGGACACTTACCGGAATTCAGTGTGACAGGCTTTAAAAAAAAGTAAAACCGACCCTGGCCTCCGCCCTTTACCTAGATTCACCGTTTCAGGCTTTAAAAAAAGTAAAAATATTTCAACGAAAGTAGGGCGAAAGTAGCTATTTTACATATTTTTAGCGCAAATATCGTCCTTTAACTAAAAAAGTGCAAAAAGATAATGGGGTGCAGCGCGATTCGACGGTCCAACAAACGGTGCCGGGAAAATTTTAGGGGGGAGGGGCGCGCGAAAACTCGTTTTGGGGGTCCCGTGGGAGAGCGAAAACACCGGTTTTGGTCCGGTAGAGGTCATTTTTGGTACCAAATTCGGGTGGGAAAATTTTAGTTTTCGGGCTATGAAAATTCGAAATTTTGACGTTTTTGTAGGTTGAAAAAAGTAAAAGTTGCTTAGAGTGGAAACACTTTGGCGTTTTCGATCTGAAAAAAAAAAGTAAAAACTGTTAGGTCTGAAACACAGTGAATTCCGAGGTGACCTGCGACTTAAAAAAAGTAAAAATTAAAGTCGTATACACGCCTGAATGAGGTGTGACTGGCGACTAAAAAAAAGTAAAAACGAAACGGTCGTAGGACACTTACCGGAATTCAGTGTGACAGGCTTTAAAAAAAAGTAAAACCGACCCTGGCCTCCGCCCTTTACCTAGATTCACCGTTTCAGGCTTTAAAAAAAGTAAAAATATTTCAACGAAAGTAGGGCGAAAGTAGCTATTTTACATATTTTTAGCGCAAATATCGTCCTTTAACTAAAAAAGTGCAAAAAGATAATGGGGTGCAGCGCGATTCGACGGTCCAACAAACGGTGCCGGGAAAATTTTAGGGGGGAGGGGCGCGCGAAAACTCGTTTTGGGGGTCCCGTGGGAGAGCGAAAACACCGGTTTTGGTCCGGTAGAGGTCATTTTTGGTACCAAATTCGGGTGGGAAAATTTTAGTTTTCGGGCTATGAAAATTCGAAATTTTGACGTTTTTGTAGGTTGAAAAAAGTAAAAGTTGCTTAGAGTGGAAACACTTTGGCGTTTTCGATCTGAAAAAAAAAAGTAAAAACTGTTAGGTCTGAAACACAGTGAATTCCGAGGTGACCTGCGACTTAAAAAAAGTAAAAATTAAAGTCGTATACACGCCTGAATGAGGTGTGACTGGCGACTAAAAAAAAGTAAAAACGAAACGGTCGTAGGACACTTACCGGAATTCAGTGTGACAGGCTTTAAAAAAAAGTAAAACCGACCCTGGCCTCCGCCCTTTACCTAGATTCACCGTTTCAGGCTTTAAAAAAAGTAAAAATATTTCAACGAAAGTAGGGCGAAAGTAGCTATTTTACATATTTTTAGCGCAAATATCGTCCTTTAACTAAAAAAGTGCAAAAAGATAATGGGGTGCAGCGCGATTCGACGGTCCAACAAACGGTGCCGGGAAAATTTTAGGGGGGAGGGGCGCGCGAAAACTCGTTTTGGGGGTCCCGTGGGAGAGCGAAAACACCGGTTTTGGTCCGGTAGAGGTCATTTTTGGTACCAAATTCGGGTGGGAAAATTTTAGTTTTCGGGCTATGAAAATTCGAAATTTTGACGTTTTTGTAGGTTGAAAAAAGTAAAAGTTGCTTAGAGTGGAAACACTTTGGCGTTTTCGATCTGAAAAAAAAAAGTAAAAACTGTTAGGTCTGAAACACAGTGAATTCCGAGGTGACCTGCGACTTAAAAAAAGTAAAAATTAAAGTCGTATACACGCCTGAATGAGGTGTGACTGGCGACTAAAAAAAAGTAAAAACGAAACGGTCGTAGGACACTTACCGGAATTCAGTGTGACAGGCTTTAAAAAAAAGTAAAACCGACCCTGGCCTCCGCCCTTTACCTAGATTCACCGTTTCAGGCTTTAAAAAAAGTAAAAATATTTCAACGAAAGTAGGGCGAAAGTAGCTATTTTACATATTTTTAGCGCAAATATCGTCCTTTAACTAAAAAAGTGCAAAAAGATAATGGGGTGCAGCGCGATTCGACGGTCCAACAAACGGTGCCGGGAAAATTTTAGGGGGGAGGGGCGCGCGAAAACTCGTTTTGGGGGTCCCGTGGGAGAGCGAAAACACCGGTTTTGGTCCGGTAGAGGTCATTTTTGGTACCAAATTCGGGTGGGAAAATTTTAGTTTTCGGGCTATGAAAATTCGAAATTTTGACGTTTTTGTAGGTTGAAAAAAGTAAAAGTTGCTTAGAGTGGAAACACTTTGGCGTTTTCGATCTGAAAAAAAAAAGTAAAAACTGTTAGGTCTGAAACACAGTGAATTCCGAGGTGACCTGCGACTTAAAAAAAGTAAAAATTAAAGTCGTATACACGCCTGAATGAGGTGTGACTGGCGACTAAAAAAAAGTAAAAACGAAACGGTCGTAGGACACTTACCGGAATTCAGTGTGACAGGCTTTAAAAAAAAGTAAAACCGACCCTGGCCTCCGCCCTTTACCTAGATTCACCGTTTCAGGCTTTAAAAAAAGTAAAAATATTTCAACGAAAGTAGGGCGAAAGTAGCTATTTTACATATTTTTAGCGCAAATATCGTCCTTTAACTAAAAAAGTGCAAAAAGATAATGGGGTGCAGCGCGATTCGACGGTCCAACAAACGGTGCCGGGAAAATTTTAGGGGGGAGGGGCGCGCGAAAACTCGTTTTGGGGGTCCCGTGGGAGAGCGAAAACACCGGTTTTGGTCCGGTAGAGGTCATTTTTGGTACCAAATTCGGGTGGGAAAATTTTAGTTTTCGGGCTATGAAAATTCGAAATTTTGACGTTTTTGTAGGTTGAAAAAAGTAAAAGTTGCTTAGAGTGGAAACACTTTGGCGTTTTCGATCTGAAAAAAAAAAGTAAAAACTGTTAGGTCTGAAACACAGTGAATTCCGAGGTGACCTGCGACTTAAAAAAAGTAAAAATTAAAGTCGTATACACGCCTGAATGAGGTGTGACTGGCGACTAAAAAAAAGTAAAAACGAAACGGTCGTAGGACACTTACCGGAATTCAGTGTGACAGGCTTTAAAAAAAAGTAAAACCGACCCTGGCCTCCGCCCTTTACCTAGATTCACCGTTTCAGGCTTTAAAAAAAGTAAAAATATTTCAACGAAAGTAGGGCGAAAGTAGCTATTTTACATATTTTTAGCGCAAATATCGTCCTTTAACTAAAAAAGTGCAAAAAGATAATGGGGTGCAGCGCGATTCGACGGTCCAACAAACGGTGCCGGGAAAATTTTAGGGGGGAGGGGCGCGCGAAAACTCGTTTTGGGGGTCCCGTGGGAGAGCGAAAACACCGGTTTTGGTCCGGTAGAGGTCATTTTTGGTACCAAATTCGGGTGGGAAAATTTTAGTTTTCGGGCTATGAAAATTCGAAATTTTGACGTTTTTGTAGGTTGAAAAAAGTAAAAGTTGCTTAGAGTGGAAACACTTTGGCGTTTTCGATCTGAAAAAAAAAAGTAAAAACTGTTAGGTCTGAAACACAGTGAATTCCGAGGTGACCTGCGACTTAAAAAAAGTAAAAATTAAAGTCGTATACACGCCTGAATGAGGTGTGACTGGCGACTAAAAAAAAGTAAAAACGAAACGGTCGTAGGACACTTACCGGAATTCAGTGTGACAGGCTTTAAAAAAAAGTAAAACCGACCCTGGCCTCCGCCCTTTACCTAGATTCACCGTTTCAGGCTTTAAAAAAAGTAAAAATATTTCAACGAAAGTAGGGCGAAAGTAGCTATTTTACATATTTTTAGCGCAAATATCGTCCTTTAACTAAAAAAGTGCAAAAAGATAATGGGGTGCAGCGCGATTCGACGGTCCAACAAACGGTGCCGGGAAAATTTTAGGGGGGAGGGGCGCGCGAAAACTCGTTTTGGGGGTCCCGTGGGAGAGCGAAAACACCGGTTTTGGTCCGGTAGAGGTCATTTTTGGTACCAAATTCGGGTGGGAAAATTTTAGTTTTCGGGCTATGAAAATTCGAAATTTTGACGTTTTTGTAGGTTGAAAAAAGTAAAAGTTGCTTAGAGTGGAAACACTTTGGCGTTTTCGATCTGAAAAAAAAAAGTAAAAACTGTTAGGTCTGAAACACAGTGAATTCCGAGGTGACCTGCGACTTAAAAAAAGTAAAAATTAAAGTCGTATACACGCCTGAATGAGGTGTGACTGGCGACTAAAAAAAAGTAAAAACGAAACGGTCGTAGGACACTTACCGGAATTCAGTGTGACAGGCTTTAAAAAAAAGTAAAACCGACCCTGGCCTCCGCCCTTTACCTAGATTCACCGTTTCAGGCTTTAAAAAAAGTAAAAATATTTCAACGAAAGTAGGGCGAAAGTAGCTATTTTACATATTTTTAGCGCAAATATCGTCCTTTAACTAAAAAAGTGCAAAAAGATAATGGGGTGCAGCGCGATTCGACGGTCCAACAAACGGTGCCGGGAAAATTTTAGGGGGGAGGGGCGCGCGAAAACTCGTTTTGGGGGTCCCGTGGGAGAGCGAAAACACCGGTTTTGGTCCGGTAGAGGTCATTTTTGGTACCAAATTCGGGTGGGAAAATTTTAGTTTTCGGGCTATGAAAATTCGAAATTTTGACGTTTTTGTAGGTTGAAAAAAGTAAAAGTTGCTTAGAGTGGAAACACTTTGGCGTTTTCGATCTGAAAAAAAAAAGTAAAAACTGTTAGGTCTGAAACACAGTGAATTCCGAGGTGACCTGCGACTTAAAAAAAGTAAAAATTAAAGTCGTATACACGCCTGAATGAGGTGTGACTGGCGACTAAAAAAAAGTAAAAACGAAACGGTCGTAGGACACTTACCGGAATTCAGTGTGACAGGCTTTAAAAAAAAGTAAAACCGACCCTGGCCTCCGCCCTTTACCTAGATTCACCGTTTCAGGCTTTAAAAAAAGTAAAAATATTTCAACGAAAGTAGGGCGAAAGTAGCTATTTTACATATTTTTAGCGCAAATATCGTCCTTTAACTAAAAAAGTGCAAAAAGATAATGGGGTGCAGCGCGATTCGACGGTCCAACAAACGGTGCCGGGAAAATTTTAGGGGGGAGGGGCGCGCGAAAACTCGTTTTGGGGGTCCCGTGGGAGAGCGAAAACACCGGTTTTGGTCCGGTAGAGGTCATTTTTGGTACCAAATTCGGGTGGGAAAATTTTAGTTTTCGGGCTATGAAAATTCGAAATTTTGACGTTTTTGTAGGTTGAAAAAAGTAAAAGTTGCTTAGAGTGGAAACACTTTGGCGTTTTCGATCTGAAAAAAAAAAGTAAAAACTGTTAGGTCTGAAACACAGTGAATTCCGAGGTGACCTGCAACTTAAAAAAAGTAAAAATTAAAGTCGTATACACGCCTGAATGAGGTGTGACTGGCGACTAAAAAAAAGTAAAAACGAAACGGTCGTAGGACACTTACCGGAATTCAGTGTGACAGGCTTTAAAAAAAAGTAAAACCGACCCTGGCCTCCGCCCTTTACCTAGATTCACCGTTTCAGGCTTTAAAAAAAGTAAAAATATTTCAACGAAAGTAGGGCGAAAGTAGCTATTTTACATATTTTTAGCGCAAATATCGTCCTTTAACTAAAAAAGTGCAAAAAGATAATGGGGTGCAGCGCGATTCGACGGTCCAACAAACGGTGCCGGGAAAATTTTAGGGGGGAGGGGCGCGCGAAAACTCGTTTTGGGGGTCCCGTGGGAGAGCGAAAACACCGGTTTTGGTCCGGTAGAGGTCATTTTTGGTACCAAATTCGGGTGGGAAAATTTTAGTTTTCGGGCTATGAAAATTCGAAATTTTGACGTTTTTGTAGGTTGAAAAAAGTAAAAGTTGCTTAGAGTGGAAACACTTTGGCGTTTTCGATCTGAAAAAAAAAAGTAAAAACTGTTAGGTCTGAAACACAGTGAATTCCGAGGTGACCTGCGACTTAAAAAAAGTAAAAATTAAAGTCGTATACACGCCTGAATGAGGTGTGACTGGCGACTAAAAAAAAGTAAAAACGAAACGGTCGTAGGACACTTACCGGAATTCAGTGTGACAGGCTTTAAAAAAAAGTAAAACCGACCCTGGCCTCCGCCCTTTACCTAGATTCACCGTTTCAGGCTTTAAAAAAAGTAAAAATATTTCAACGAAAGTAGGGCGAAAGTAGCTATTTTACATATTTTTAGCGCAAATATCGTCCTTTAACTAAAAAAGTGCAAAAAGATAATGGGGTGCAGCGCGATTCGACGGTCCAACAAACGGTGCCGGGAAAATTTTAGGGGGGAGGGGCGCGCGAAAACTCGTTTTGGGGGTCCCGTGGGAGAGCGAAAACACCGGTTTTGGTCCGGTAGAGGTCATTTTTGGTACCAAATTCGGGTGGGAAAATTTTAGTTTTCGGGCTATGAAAATTCGAAATTTTGACGTTTTTGTAGGTTGAAAAAAGTAAAAGTTGCTTAGAGTGGAAACACTTTGGCGTTTTCGATCTGAAAAAAAAAAGTAAAAACTGTTAGGTCTGAAACACAGTGAATTCCGAGGTGACCTGCGACTTAAAAAAAGTAAAAATTAAAGTCGTATACACGCCTGAATGAGGTGTGACTGGCGACTAAAAAAAAGTAAAAACGAAACGGTCGTAGGACACTTACCGGAATTCAGTGTGACAGGCTTTAAAAAAAAGTAAAACCGACCCTGGCCTCCGCCCTTTACCTAGATTCACCGTTTCAGGCTTTAAAAAAAGTAAAAATATTTCAACGAAAGTAGGGCGAAAGTAGCTATTTTACATATTTTTAGCGCAAATATCGTCCTTTAACTAAAAAAGTGCAAAAAGATAATGGGGTGCAGCGCGATTCGACGGTCCAACAAACGGTGCCGGGAAAATTTTAGGGGGGAGGGGCGCGCGAAAACTCGTTTTGGGGGTCCCGTGGGAGAGCGAAAACACCGGTTTTGGTCCGGTAGAGGTCATTTTTGGTACCAAATTCGGGTGGGAAAATTTTAGTTTTCGGGCTATGAAAATTCGAAATTTTGACGTTTTTGTAGGTTGAAAAAAGTAAAAGTTGCTTAGAGTGGAAACACTTTGGCGTTTTCGATCTGAAAAAAAAAAGTAAAAACTGTTAGGTCTGAAACACAGTGAATTCCGAGGTGACCTGCGACTTAAAAAAAGTAAAAATTAAAGTCGTATACACGCCTGAATGAGGTGTGACTGGCGACTAAAAAAAAGTAAAAACGAAACGGTCGTAGGACACTTACCGGAATTCAGTGTGACAGGCTTTAAAAAAAAGTAAAACCGACCCTGGCCTCCGCCCTTTACCTAGATTCACCGTTTCAGGCTTTAAAAAAAGTAAAAATATTTCAACGAAAGTAGGGCGAAAGTAGCTATTTTACATATTTTTAGCGCAAATATCGTCCTTTAACTAAAAAAGTGCAAAAAGATAATGGGGTGCAGCGCGATTCGACGGTCCAACAAACGGTGCCGGGAAAATTTTAGGGGGGAGGGGCGCGCGAAAACTCGTTTTGGGGGTCCCGTGGGAGAGCGAAAACACCGGTTTTGGTCCGGTAGAGGTCATTTTTGGTACCAAATTCGGGTGGGAAAATTTTAGTTTTCGGGCTATGAAAATTCGAAATTTTGACGTTTTTGTAGGTTGAAAAAAGTAAAAGTTGCTTAGAGTGGAAACACTTTGGCGTTTTCGATCTGAAAAAAAAAAGTAAAAACTGTTAGGTCTGAAACACAGTGAATTCCGAGGTGACCTGCGACTTAAAAAAAGTAAAAATTAAAGTCGTATACACGCCTGAATGAGGTGTGACTGGCGACTAAAAAAAAGTAAAAACGAAACGGTCGTAGGACACTTACCGGAATTCAGTGTGACAGGCTTTAAAAAAAAGTAAAACCGACCCTGGCCTCCGCCCTTTACCTAGATTCACCGTTTCAGGCTTTAAAAAAAGTAAAAATATTTCAACGAAAGTAGGGCGAAAGTAGCTATTTTACATATTTTTAGCGCAAATATCGTCCTTTAACTAAAAAAGTGCAAAAAGATAATGGGGTGCAGCGCGATTCGACGGTCCAACAAACGGTGCCGGGAAAATTTTAGGGGGGAGGGGCGCGCGAAAACTCGTTTTGGGGGTCCCGTGGGAGAGCGAAAACACCGGTTTTGGTCCGGTAGAGGTCATTTTTGGTACCAAATTCGGGTGGGAAAATTTTAGTTTTCGGGCTATGAAAATTCGAAATTTTGACGTTTTTGTAGGTTGAAAAAAGTAAAAGTTGCTTAGAGTGGAAACACTTTGGCGTTTTCGATCTGAAAAAAAAAAGTAAAAACTGTTAGGTCTGAAACACAGTGAATTCCGAGGTGACCTGCGACTTAAAAAAAGTAAAAATTAAAGTCGTATACACGCCTGAATGAGGTGTGACTGGCGACTAAAAAAAAGTAAAAACGAAACGGTCGTAGGACACTTACCGGAATTCAGTGTGACAGGCTTTAAAAAAAAGTAAAACCGACCCTGGCCTCCGCCCTTTACCTAGATTCACCGTTTCAGGCTTTAAAAAAAGTAAAAATATTTCAACGAAAGTAGGGCGAAAGTAGCTATTTTACATATTTTTAGCGCAAATATCGTCCTTTAACTAAAAAAGTGCAAAAAGATAATGGGGTGCAGCGCGATTCGACGGTCCAACAAACGGTGCCGGGAAAATTTTAGGGGGGAGGGGCGCGCGAAAACTCGTTTTGGGGGTCCCGTGGGAGAGCGAAAACACCGGTTTTGGTCCGGTAGAGGTCATTTTTGGTACCAAATTCGGGTGGGAAAATTTTAGTTTTCGGGCTATGAAAATTCGAAATTTTGACGTTTTTGTAGGTTGAAAAAAGTAAAAGTTGCTTAGAGTGGAAACACTTTGGCGTTTTCGATCTGAAAAAAAAAAGTAAAAACTGTTAGGTCTGAAACACAGTGAATTCCGAGGTGACCTGCGACTTAAAAAAAGTAAAAATTAAAGTCGTATACACGCCTGAATGAGGTGTGACTGGCGACTAAAAAAAAGTAAAAACGAAACGGTCGTAGGACACTTACCGGAATTCAGTGTGACAGGCTTTAAAAAAAAGTAAAACCGACCCTGGCCTCCGCCCTTTACCTAGATTCACCGTTTCAGGCTTTAAAAAAAGTAAAAATATTTCAACGAAAGTAGGGCGAAAGTAGCTATTTTACATATTTTTAGCGCAAATATCGTCCTTTAACTAAAAAAGTGCAAAAAGATAATGGGGTGCAGCGCGATTCGACGGTCCAACAAACGGTGCCGGGAAAATTTTAGGGGGGAGGGGCGCGCGAAAACTCGTTTTGGGGGTCCCGTGGGAGAGCGAAAACACCGGTTTTGGTCCGGTAGAGGTCATTTTTGGTACCAAATTCGGGTGGGAAAATTTTAGTTTTCGGGCTATGAAAATTCGAAATTTTGACGTTTTTGTAGGTTGAAAAAAGTAAAAGTTGCTTAGAGTGGAAACACTTTGGCGTTTTCGATCTGAAAAAAAAAAGTAAAAACTGTTAGGTCTGAAACACAGTGAATTCCGAGGTGACCTGCAACTTAAAAAAAGTAAAAATTAAAGTCGTATACACGCCTGAATGAGGTGTGACTGGCGACTAAAAAAAAGTAAAAACGAAACGGTCGTAGGACACTTACCGGAATTCAGTGTGACAGGCTTTAAAAAAAAGTAAAACCGACCCTGGCCTCCGCCCTTTACCTAGATTCACCGTTTCAGGCTTTAAAAAAAGTAAAAATATTTCAACGAAAGTAGGGCGAAAGTAGCTATTTTACATATTTTTAGCGCAAATATCGTCCTTTAACTAAAAAAGTGCAAAAAGATAATGGGGTGCAGCGCGATTCGACGGTCCAACAAACGGTGCCGGGAAAATTTTAGGGGGGAGGGGCGCGCGAAAACTCGTTTTGGGGGTCCCGTGGGAGAGCGAAAACACCGGTTTTGGTCCGGTAGAGGTCATTTTTGGTACCAAATTCGGGTGGGAAAATTTTAGTTTTCGGGCTATGAAAATTCGAAATTTTGACGTTTTTGTAGGTTGAAAAAAGTAAAAGTTGCTTAGAGTGGAAACACTTTGGCGTTTTCGATCTGAAAAAAAAAAGTAAAAACTGTTAGGTCTGAAACACAGTGAATTCCGAGGTGACCTGCAACTTAAAAAAAGTAAAAATTAAAGTCGTATACACGCCTGAATGAGGTGTGACTGGCGACTAAAAAAAAGTAAAAACGAAACGGTCGTAGGACACTTACCGGAATTCAGTGTGACAGGCTTTAAAAAAAAGTAAAACCGACCCTGGCCTCCGCCCTTTACCTAGATTCACCGTTTCAGGCTTTAAAAAAAGTAAAAATATTTCAACGAAAGTAGGGCGAAAGTAGCTATTTTACATATTTTTAGCGCAAATATCGTCCTTTAACTAAAAAAGTGCAAAAAGATAATGGGGTGCAGCGCGATTCGACGGTCCAACAAACGGTGCCGGGAAAATTTTAGGGGGGAGGGGCGCGCGAAAACTCGTTTTGGGGGTCCCGTGGGAGAGCGAAAACACCGGTTTTGGTCCGGTAGAGGTCATTTTTGGTACCAAATTCGGGTGGGAAAATTTTAGTTTTCGGGCTATGAAAATTCGAAATTTTGACGTTTTTGTAGGTTGAAAAAAGTAAAAGTTGCTTAGAGTGGAAACACTTTGGCGTTTTCGATCTGAAAAAAAAAAGTAAAAACTGTTAGGTCTGAAACACAGTGAATTCCGAGGTGACCTGCGACTTAAAAAAAGTAAAAATTAAAGTCGTATACACGCCTGAATGAGGTGTGACTGGCGACTAAAAAAAAGTAAAAACGAAACGGTCGTAGGACACTTACCGGAATTCAGTGTGACAGGCTTTAAAAAAAAGTAAAACCGACCCTGGCCTCCGCCCTTTACCTAGATTCACCGTTTCAGGCTTTAAAAAAAGTAAAAATATTTCAACGAAAGTAGGGCGAAAGTAGCTATTTTACATATTTTTAGCGCAAATATCGTCCTTTAACTAAAAAAGTGCAAAAAGATAATGGGGTGCAGCGCGATTCGACGGTCCAACAAACGGTGCCGGGAAAATTTTAGGGGGGAGGGGCGCGCGAAAACTCGTTTTGGGGGTCCCGTGGGAGAGCGAAAACACCGGTTTTGGTCCGGTAGAGGTCATTTTTGGTACCAAATTCGGGTGGGAAAATTTTAGTTTTCGGGCTATGAAAATTCGAAATTTTGACGTTTTTGTAGGTTGAAAAAAGTAAAAGTTGCTTAGAGTGGAAACACTTTGGCGTTTTCGATCTGAAAAAAAAAAGTAAAAACTGTTAGGTCTGAAACACAGTGAATTCCGAGGTGACCTGCGACTTAAAAAAAGTAAAAATTAAAGTCGTATACACGCCTGAATGAGGTGTGACTGGCGACTAAAAAAAAGTAAAAACGAAACGGTCGTAGGACACTTACCGGAATTCAGTGTGACAGGCTTTAAAAAAAAGTAAAACCGACCCTGGCCTCCGCCCTTTACCTAGATTCACCGTTTCAGGCTTTAAAAAAAGTAAAAATATTTCAACGAAAGTAGGGCGAAAGTAGCTATTTTACATATTTTTAGCGCAAATATCGTCCTTTAACTAAAAAAGTGCAAAAAGATAATGGGGTGCAGCGCGATTCGACGGTCCAACAAACGGTGCCGGGAAAATTTTAGGGGGGAGGGGCGCGCGAAAACTCGTTTTGGGGGTCCCGTGGGAGAGCGAAAACACCGGTTTTGGTCCGGTAGAGGTCATTTTTGGTACCAAATTCGGGTGGGAAAATTTTAGTTTTCGGGCTATGAAAATTCGAAATTTTGACGTTTTTGTAGGTTGAAAAAAGTAAAAGTTGCTTAGAGTGGAAACACTTTGGCGTTTTCGATCTGAAAAAAAAAAGTAAAAACTGTTAGGTCTGAAACACAGTGAATTCCGAGGTGACCTGCGACTTAAAAAAAGTAAAAATTAAAGTCGTATACACGCCTGAATGAGGTGTGACTGGCGACTAAAAAAAAGTAAAAACGAAACGGTCGTAGGACACTTACCGGAATTCAGTGTGACAGGCTTTAAAAAAAAGTAAAACCGACCCTGGCCTCCGCCCTTTACCTAGATTCACCGTTTCAGGCTTTAAAAAAAGTAAAAATATTTCAACGAAAGTAGGGCGAAAGTAGCTATTTTACATATTTTTAGCGCAAATATCGTCCTTTAACTAAAAAAGTGCAAAAAGATAATGGGGTGCAGCGCGATTCGACGGTCCAACAAACGGTGCCGGGAAAATTTTAGGGGGGAGGGGCGCGCGAAAACTCGTTTTGGGGGTCCCGTGGGAGAGCGAAAACACCGGTTTTGGTCCGGTAGAGGTCATTTTTGGTACCAAATTCGGGTGGGAAAATTTTAGTTTTCGGGCTATGAAAATTCGAAATTTTGACGTTTTTGTAGGTTGAAAAAAGTAAAAGTTGCTTAGAGTGGAAACACTTTGGCGTTTTCGATCTGAAAAAAAAAAGTAAAAACTGTTAGGTCTGAAACACAGTGAATTCCGAGGTGACCTGCGACTTAAAAAAAGTAAAAATTAAAGTCGTATACACGCCTGAATGAGGTGTGACTGGCGACTAAAAAAAAGTAAAAACGAAACGGTCGTAGGACACTTACCGGAATTCAGTGTGACAGGCTTTAAAAAAAAGTAAAACCGACCCTGGCCTCCGCCCTTTACCTAGATTCACCGTTTCAGGCTTTAAAAAAAGTAAAAATATTTCAACGAAAGTAGGGCGAAAGTAGCTATTTTACATATTTTTAGCGCAAATATCGTCCTTTAACTAAAAAAGTGCAAAAAGATAATGGGGTGCAGCGCGATTCGACGGTCCAACAAACGGTGCCGGGAAAATTTTAGGGGGGAGGGGCGCGCGAAAACTCGTTTTGGGGGTCCCGTGGGAGAGCGAAAACACCGGTTTTGGTCCGGTAGAGGTCATTTTTGGTACCAAATTCGGGTGGGAAAATTTTAGTTTTCGGGCTATGAAAATTCGAAATTTTGACGTTTTTGTAGGTTGAAAAAAGTAAAAGTTGCTTAGAGTGGAAACACTTTGGCGTTTTCGATCTGAAAAAAAAAAGTAAAAACTGTTAGGTCTGAAACACAGTGAATTCCGAGGTGACCTGCAACTTAAAAAAAGTAAAAATTAAAGTCGTATACACGCCTGAATGAGGTGTGACTGGCGACTAAAAAAAAGTAAAAACGAAACGGTCGTAGGACACTTACCGGAATTCAGTGTGACAGGCTTTAAAAAAAAGTAAAACCGACCCTGGCCTCCGCCCTTTACCTAGATTCACCGTTTCAGGCTTTAAAAAAAGTAAAAATATTTCAACGAAAGTAGGGCGAAAGTAGCTATTTTACATATTTTTAGCGCAAATATCGTCCTTTAACTAAAAAAGTGCAAAAAGATAATGGGGTGCAGCGCGATTCGACGGTCCAACAAACGGTGCCGGGAAAATTTTAGGGGGGAGGGGCGCGCGAAAACTCGTTTTGGGGGTCCCGTGGGAGAGCGAAAACACCGGTTTTGGTCCGGTAGAGGTCATTTTTGGTACCAAATTCGGGTGGGAAAATTTTAGTTTTCGGGCTATGAAAATTCGAAATTTTGACGTTTTTGTAGGTTGAAAAAAGTAAAAGTTGCTTAGAGTGGAAACACTTTGGCGTTTTCGATCTGAAAAAAAAAAGTAAAAACTGTTAGGTCTGAAACACAGTGAATTCCGAGGTGACCTGCGACTTAAAAAAAGTAAAAATTAAAGTCGTATACACGCCTGAATGAGGTGTGACTGGCGACTAAAAAAAAGTAAAAACGAAACGGTCGTAGGACACTTACCGGAATTCAGTGTGACAGGCTTTAAAAAAAAGTAAAACCGACCCTGGCCTCCGCCCTTTACCTAGATTCACCGTTTCAGGCTTTAAAAAAAGTAAAAATATTTCAACGAAAGTAGGGCGAAAGTAGCTATTTTACATATTTTTAGCGCAAATATCGTCCTTTAACTAAAAAAGTGCAAAAAGATAATGGGGTGCAGCGCGATTCGACGGTCCAACAAACGGTGCCGGGAAAATTTTAGGGGGGAGGGGCGCGCGAAAACTCGTTTTGGGGGTCCCGTGGGAGAGCGAAAACACCGGTTTTGGTCCGGTAGAGGTCATTTTTGGTACCAAATTCGGGTGGGAAAATTTTAGTTTTCGGGCTATGAAAATTCGAAATTTTGACGTTTTTGTAGGTTGAAAAAAGTAAAAGTTGCTTAGAGTGGAAACACTTTGGCGTTTTCGATCTGAAAAAAAAAAGTAAAAACTGTTAGGTCTGAAACACAGTGAATTCCGAGGTGACCTGCGACTTAAAAAAAGTAAAAATTAAAGTCGTATACACGCCTGAATGAGGTGTGACTGGCGACTAAAAAAAAGTAAAAACGAAACGGTCGTAGGACACTTACCGGAATTCAGTGTGACAGGCTTTAAAAAAAAGTAAAACCGACCCTGGCCTCCGCCCTTTACCTAGATTCACCGTTTCAGGCTTTAAAAAAAGTAAAAATATTTCAACGAAAGTAGGGCGAAAGTAGCTATTTTACATATTTTTAGCGCAAATATCGTCCTTTAACTAAAAAAGTGCAAAAAGATAATGGGGTGCAGCGCGATTCGACGGTCCAACAAACGGTGCCGGGAAAATTTTAGGGGGGAGGGGCGCGCGAAAACTCGTTTTGGGGGTCCCGTGGGAGAGCGAAAACACCGGTTTTGGTCCGGTAGAGGTCATTTTTGGTACCAAATTCGGGTGGGAAAATTTTAGTTTTCGGGCTATGAAAATTCGAAATTTTGACGTTTTTGTAGGTTGAAAAAAGTAAAAGTTGCTTAGAGTGGAAACACTTTGGCGTTTTCGATCTGAAAAAAAAAAGTAAAAACTGTTAGGTCTGAAACACAGTGAATTCCGAGGTGACCTGCGACTTAAAAAAAGTAAAAATTAAAGTCGTATACACGCCTGAATGAGGTGTGACTGGCGACTAAAAAAAAGTAAAAACGAAACGGTCGTAGGACACTTACCGGAATTCAGTGTGACAGGCTTTAAAAAAAAGTAAAACCGACCCTGGCCTCCGCCCTTTACCTAGATTCACCGTTTCAGGCTTTAAAAAAAGTAAAAATATTTCAACGAAAGTAGGGCGAAAGTAGCTATTTTACATATTTTTAGCGCAAATATCGTCCTTTAACTAAAAAAGTGCAAAAAGATAATGGGGTGCAGCGCGATTCGACGGTCCAACAAACGGTGCCGGGAAAATTTTAGGGGGGAGGGGCGCGCGAAAACTCGTTTTGGGGGTCCCGTGGGAGAGCGAAAACACCGGTTTTGGTCCGGTAGAGGTCATTTTTGGTACCAAATTCGGGTGGGAAAATTTTAGTTTTCGGGCTATGAAAATTCGAAATTTTGACGTTTTTGTAGGTTGAAAAAAGTAAAAGTTGCTTAGAGTGGAAACACTTTGGCGTTTTCGATCTGAAAAAAAAAAGTAAAAACTGTTAGGTCTGAAACACAGTGAATTCCGAGGTGACCTGCGACTTAAAAAAAGTAAAAATTAAAGTCGTATACACGCCTGAATGAGGTGTGACTGGCGACTAAAAAAAAGTAAAAACGAAACGGTCGTAGGACACTTACCGGAATTCAGTGTGACAGGCTTTAAAAAAAAGTAAAACCGACCCTGGCCTCCGCCCTTTACCTAGATTCACCGTTTCAGGCTTTAAAAAAAGTAAAAATATTTCAACGAAAGTAGGGCGAAAGTAGCTATTTTACATATTTTTAGCGCAAATATCGTCCTTTAACTAAAAAAGTGCAAAAAGATAATGGGGTGCAGCGCGATTCGACGGTCCAACAAACGGTGCCGGGAAAATTTTAGGGGGGAGGGGCGCGCGAAAACTCGTTTTGGGGGTCCCGTGGGAGAGCGAAAACACCGGTTTTGGTCCGGTAGAGGTCATTTTTGGTACCAAATTCGGGTGGGAAAATTTTAGTTTTCGGGCTATGAAAATTCGAAATTTTGACGTTTTTGTAGGTTGAAAAAAGTAAAAGTTGCTTAGAGTGGAAACACTTTGGCGTTTTCGATCTGAAAAAAAAAAGTAAAAACTGTTAGGTCTGAAACACAGTGAATTCCGAGGTGACCTGCGACTTAAAAAAAGTAAAAATTAAAGTCGTATACACGCCTGAATGAGGTGTGACTGGCGACTAAAAAAAAGTAAAAACGAAACGGTCGTAGGACACTTACCGGAATTCAGTGTGACAGGCTTTAAAAAAAAGTAAAACCGACCCTGGCCTCCGCCCTTTACCTAGATTCACCGTTTCAGGCTTTAAAAAAAGTAAAAATATTTCAACGAAAGTAGGGCGAAAGTAGCTATTTTACATATTTTTAGCGCAAATATCGTCCTTTAACTAAAAAAGTGCAAAAAGATAATGGGGTGCAGCGCGATTCGACGGTCCAACAAACGGTGCCGGGAAAATTTTAGGGGGGAGGGGCGCGCGAAAACTCGTTTTGGGGGTCCCGTGGGAGAGCGAAAACACCGGTTTTGGTCCGGTAGAGGTCATTTTTGGTACCAAATTCGGGTGGGAAAATTTTAGTTTTCGGGCTATGAAAATTCGAAATTTTGACGTTTTTGTAGGTTGAAAAAAGTAAAAGTTGCTTAGAGTGGAAACACTTTGGCGTTTTCGATCTGAAAAAAAAAAGTAAAAACTGTTAGGTCTGAAACACAGTGAATTCCGAGGTGACCTGCGACTTAAAAAAAGTAAAAATTAAAGTCGTATACACGCCTGAATGAGGTGTGACTGGCGACTAAAAAAAAGTAAAAACGAAACGGTCGTAGGACACTTACCGGAATTCAGTGTGACAGGCTTTAAAAAAAAGTAAAACCGACCCTGGCCTCCGCCCTTTACCTAGATTCACCGTTTCAGGCTTTAAAAAAAGTAAAAATATTTCAACGAAAGTAGGGCGAAAGTAGCTATTTTACATATTTTTAGCGCAAATATCGTCCTTTAACTAAAAAAGTGCAAAAAGATAATGGGGTGCAGCGCGATTCGACGGTCCAACAAACGGTGCCGGGAAAATTTTAGGGGGGAGGGGCGCGCGAAAACTCGTTTTGGGGGTCCCGTGGGAGAGCGAAAACACCGGTTTTGGTCCGGTAGAGGTCATTTTTGGTACCAAATTCGGGTGGGAAAATTTTAGTTTTCGGGCTATGAAAATTCGAAATTTTGACGTTTTTGTAGGTTGAAAAAAGTAAAAGTTGCTTAGAGTGGAAACACTTTGGCGTTTTCGATCTGAAAAAAAAAAGTAAAAACTGTTAGGTCTGAAACACAGTGAATTCCGAGGTGACCTGCAACTTAAAAAAAGTAAAAATTAAAGTCGTATACACGCCTGAATGAGGTGTGACTGGCGACTAAAAAAAAGTAAAAACGAAACGGTCGTAGGACACTTACCGGAATTCAGTGTGACAGGCTTTAAAAAAAAGTAAAACCGACCCTGGCCTCCGCCCTTTACCTAGATTCACCGTTTCAGGCTTTAAAAAAAGTAAAAATATTTCAACGAAAGTAGGGCGAAAGTAGCTATTTTACATATTTTTAGCGCAAATATCGTCCTTTAACTAAAAAAGTGCAAAAAGATAATGGGGTGCAGCGCGATTCGACGGTCCAACAAACGGTGCCGGGAAAATTTTAGGGGGGAGGGGCGCGCGAAAACTCGTTTTGGGGGTCCCGTGGGAGAGCGAAAACACCGGTTTTGGTCCGGTAGAGGTCATTTTTGGTACCAAATTCGGGTGGGAAAATTTTAGTTTTCGGGCTATGAAAATTCGAAATTTTGACGTTTTTGTAGGTTGAAAAAAGTAAAAGTTGCTTAGAGTGGAAACACTTTGGCGTTTTCGATCTGAAAAAAAAAAGTAAAAACTGTTAGGTCTGAAACACAGTGAATTCCGAGGTGACCTGCGACTTAAAAAAAGTAAAAATTAAAGTCGTATACACGCCTGAATGAGGTGTGACTGGCGACTAAAAAAAAGTAAAAACGAAACGGTCGTAGGACACTTACCGGAATTCAGTGTGACAGGCTTTAAAAAAAAGTAAAACCGACCCTGGCCTCCGCCCTTTACCTAGATTCACCGTTTCAGGCTTTAAAAAAAGTAAAAATATTTCAACGAAAGTAGGGCGAAAGTAGCTATTTTACATATTTTTAGCGCAAATATCGTCCTTTAACTAAAAAAGTGCAAAAAGATAATGGGGTGCAGCGCGATTCGACGGTCCAACAAACGGTGCCGGGAAAATTTTAGGGGGGAGGGGCGCGCGAAAACTCGTTTTGGGGGTCCCGTGGGAGAGCGAAAACACCGGTTTTGGTCCGGTAGAGGTCATTTTTGGTACCAAATTCGGGTGGGAAAATTTTAGTTTTCGGGCTATGAAAATTCGAAATTTTGACGTTTTTGTAGGTTGAAAAAAGTAAAAGTTGCTTAGAGTGGAAACACTTTGGCGTTTTCGATCTGAAAAAAAAAAGTAAAAACTGTTAGGTCTGAAACACAGTGAATTCCGAGGTGACCTGCAACTTAAAAAAAGTAAAAATTAAAGTCGTATACACGCCTGAATGAGGTGTGACTGGCGACTAAAAAAAAGTAAAAACGAAACGGTCGTAGGACACTTACCGGAATTCAGTGTGACAGGCTTTAAAAAAAAGTAAAACCGACCCTGGCCTCCGCCCTTTACCTAGATTCACCGTTTCAGGCTTTAAAAAAAGTAAAAATATTTCAACGAAAGTAGGGCGAAAGTAGCTATTTTACATATTTTTAGCGCAAATATCGTCCTTTAACTAAAAAAGTGCAAAAAGATAATGGGGTGCAGCGCGATTCGACGGTCCAACAAACGGTGCCGGGAAAATTTTAGGGGGGAGGGGCGCGCGAAAACTCGTTTTGGGGGTCCCGTGGGAGAGCGAAAACACCGGTTTTGGTCCGGTAGAGGTCATTTTTGGTACCAAATTCGGGTGGGAAAATTTTAGTTTTCGGGCTATGAAAATTCGAAATTTTGACGTTTTTGTAGGTTGAAAAAAGTAAAAGTTGCTTAGAGTGGAAACACTTTGGCGTTTTCGATCTGAAAAAAAAAAGTAAAAACTGTTAGGTCTGAAACACAGTGAATTCCGAGGTGACCTGCGACTTAAAAAAAGTAAAAATTAAAGTCGTATACACGCCTGAATGAGGTGTGACTGGCGACTAAAAAAAAGTAAAAACGAAACGGTCGTAGGACACTTACCGGAATTCAGTGTGACAGGCTTTAAAAAAAAGTAAAACCGACCCTGGCCTCCGCCCTTTACCTAGATTCACCGTTTCAGGCTTTAAAAAAAGTAAAAATATTTCAACGAAAGTAGGGCGAAAGTAGCTATTTTACATATTTTTAGCGCAAATATCGTCCTTTAACTAAAAAAGTGCAAAAAGATAATGGGGTGCAGCGCGATTCGACGGTCCAACAAACGGTGCCGGGAAAATTTTAGGGGGGAGGGGCGCGCGAAAACTCGTTTTGGGGGTCCCGTGGGAGAGCGAAAACACCGGTTTTGGTCCGGTAGAGGTCATTTTTGGTACCAAATTCGGGTGGGAAAATTTTAGTTTTCGGGCTATGAAAATTCGAAATTTTGACGTTTTTGTAGGTTGAAAAAAGTAAAAGTTGCTTAGAGTGGAAACACTTTGGCGTTTTCGATCTGAAAAAAAAAAGTAAAAACTGTTAGGTCTGAAACACAGTGAATTCCGAGGTGACCTGCAACTTAAAAAAAGTAAAAATTAAAGTCGTATACACGCCTGAATGAGGTGTGACTGGCGACTAAAAAAAAGTAAAAACGAAACGGTCGTAGGACACTTACCGGAATTCAGTGTGACAGGCTTTAAAAAAAAGTAAAACCGACCCTGGCCTCCGCCCTTTACCTAGATTCACCGTTTCAGGCTTTAAAAAAAGTAAAAATATTTCAACGAAAGTAGGGCGAAAGTAGCTATTTTACATATTTTTAGCGCAAATATCGTCCTTTAACTAAAAAAGTGCAAAAAGATAATGGGGTGCAGCGCGATTCGACGGTCCAACAAACGGTGCCGGGAAAATTTTAGGGGGGAGGGGCGCGCGAAAACTCGTTTTGGGGGTCCCGTGGGAGAGCGAAAACACCGGTTTTGGTCCGGTAGAGGTCATTTTTGGTACCAAATTCGGGTGGGAAAATTTTAGTTTTCGGGCTATGAAAATTCGAAATTTTGACGTTTTTGTAGGTTGAAAAAAGTAAAAGTTGCTTAGAGTGGAAACACTTTGGCGTTTTCGATCTGAAAAAAAAAAGTAAAAACTGTTAGGTCTGAAACACAGTGAATTCCGAGGTGACCTGCGACTTAAAAAAAGTAAAAATTAAAGTCGTATACACGCCTGAATGAGGTGTGACTGGCGACTAAAAAAAAGTAAAAACGAAACGGTCGTAGGACACTTACCGGAATTCAGTGTGACAGGCTTTAAAAAAAAGTAAAACCGACCCTGGCCTCCGCCCTTTACCTAGATTCACCGTTTCAGGCTTTAAAAAAAGTAAAAATATTTCAACGAAAGTAGGGCGAAAGTAGCTATTTTACATATTTTTAGCGCAAATATCGTCCTTTAACTAAAAAAGTGCAAAAAGATAATGGGGTGCAGCGCGATTCGACGGTCCAACAAACGGTGCCGGGAAAATTTTAGGGGGGAGGGGCGCGCGAAAACTCGTTTTGGGGGTCCCGTGGGAGAGCGAAAACACCGGTTTTGGTCCGGTAGAGGTCATTTTTGGTACCAAATTCGGGTGGGAAAATTTTAGTTTTCGGGCTATGAAAATTCGAAATTTTGACGTTTTTGTAGGTTGAAAAAAGTAAAAGTTGCTTAGAGTGGAAACACTTTGGCGTTTTCGATCTGAAAAAAAAAAGTAAAAACTGTTAGGTCTGAAACACAGTGAATTCCGAGGTGACCTGCAACTTAAAAAAAGTAAAAATTAAAGTCGTATACACGCCTGAATGAGGTGTGACTGGCGACTAAAAAAAAGTAAAAACGAAACGGTCGTAGGACACTTACCGGAATTCAGTGTGACAGGCTTTAAAAAAAAGTAAAACCGACCCTGGCCTCCGCCCTTTACCTAGATTCACCGTTTCAGGCTTTAAAAAAAGTAAAAATATTTCAACGAAAGTAGGGCGAAAGTAGCTATTTTACATATTTTTAGCGCAAATATCGTCCTTTAACTAAAAAAGTGCAAAAAGATAATGGGGTGCAGCGCGATTCGACGGTCCAACAAACGGTGCCGGGAAAATTTTAGGGGGGAGGGGCGCGCGAAAACTCGTTTTGGGGGTCCCGTGGGAGAGCGAAAACACCGGTTTTGGTCCGGTAGAGGTCATTTTTGGTACCAAATTCGGGTGGGAAAATTTTAGTTTTCGGGCTATGAAAATTCGAAATTTTGACGTTTTTGTAGGTTGAAAAAAGTAAAAGTTGCTTAGAGTGGAAACACTTTGGCGTTTTCGATCTGAAAAAAAAAAGTAAAAACTGTTAGGTCTGAAACACAGTGAATTCCGAGGTGACCTGCGACTTAAAAAAAGTAAAAATTAAAGTCGTATACACGCCTGAATGAGGTGTGACTGGCGACTAAAAAAAAGTAAAAACGAAACGGTCGTAGGACACTTACCGGAATTCAGTGTGACAGGCTTTAAAAAAAAGTAAAACCGACCCTGGCCTCCGCCCTTTACCTAGATTCACCGTTTCAGGCTTTAAAAAAAGTAAAAATATTTCAACGAAAGTAGGGCGAAAGTAGCTATTTTACATATTTTTAGCGCAAATATCGTCCTTTAACTAAAAAAGTGCAAAAAGATAATGGGGTGCAGCGCGATTCGACGGTCCAACAAACGGTGCCGGGAAAATTTTAGGGGGGAGGGGCGCGCGAAAACTCGTTTTGGGGGTCCCGTGGGAGAGCGAAAACACCGGTTTTGGTCCGGTAGAGGTCATTTTTGGTACCAAATTCGGGTGGGAAAATTTTAGTTTTCGGGCTATGAAAATTCGAAATTTTGACGTTTTTGTAGGTTGAAAAAAGTAAAAGTTGCTTAGAGTGGAAACACTTTGGCGTTTTCGATCTGAAAAAAAAAAGTAAAAACTGTTAGGTCTGAAACACAGTGAATTCCGAGGTGACCTGCGACTTAAAAAAAGTAAAAATTAAAGTCGTATACACGCCTGAATGAGGTGTGACTGGCGACTAAAAAAAAGTAAAAACGAAACGGTCGTAGGACACTTACCGGAATTCAGTGTGACAGGCTTTAAAAAAAAGTAAAACCGACCCTGGCCTCCGCCCTTTACCTAGATTCACCGTTTCAGGCTTTAAAAAAAGTAAAAATATTTCAACGAAAGTAGGGCGAAAGTAGCTATTTTACATATTTTTAGCGCAAATATCGTCCTTTAACTAAAAAAGTGCAAAAAGATAATGGGGTGCAGCGCGATTCGACGGTCCAACAAACGGTGCCGGGAAAATTTTAGGGGGGAGGGGCGCGCGAAAACTCGTTTTGGGGGTCCCGTGGGAGAGCGAAAACACCGGTTTTGGTCCGGTAGAGGTCATTTTTGGTACCAAATTCGGGTGGGAAAATTTTAGTTTTCGGGCTATGAAAATTCGAAATTTTGACGTTTTTGTAGGTTGAAAAAAGTAAAAGTTGCTTAGAGTGGAAACACTTTGGCGTTTTCGATCTGAAAAAAAAAAGTAAAAACTGTTAGGTCTGAAACACAGTGAATTCCGAGGTGACCTGCGACTTAAAAAAAGTAAAAATTAAAGTCGTATACACGCCTGAATGAGGTGTGACTGGCGACTAAAAAAAAGTAAAAACGAAACGGTCGTAGGACACTTACCGGAATTCAGTGTGACAGGCTTTAAAAAAAAGTAAAACCGACCCTGGCCTCCGCCCTTTACCTAGATTCACCGTTTCAGGCTTTAAAAAAAGTAAAAATATTTCAACGAAAGTAGGGCGAAAGTAGCTATTTTACATATTTTTAGCGCAAATATCGTCCTTTAACTAAAAAAGTGCAAAAAGATAATGGGGTGCAGCGCGATTCGACGGTCCAACAAACGGTGCCGGGAAAATTTTAGGGGGGAGGGGCGCGCGAAAACTCGTTTTGGGGGTCCCGTGGGAGAGCGAAAACACCGGTTTTGGTCCGGTAGAGGTCATTTTTGGTACCAAATTCGGGTGGGAAAATTTTAGTTTTCGGGCTATGAAAATTCGAAATTTTGACGTTTTTGTAGGTTGAAAAAAGTAAAAGTTGCTTAGAGTGGAAACACTTTGGCGTTTTCGATCTGAAAAAAAAAAGTAAAAACTGTTAGGTCTGAAACACAGTGAATTCCGAGGTGACCTGCGACTTAAAAAAAGTAAAAATTAAAGTCGTATACACGCCTGAATGAGGTGTGACTGGCGACTAAAAAAAAGTAAAAACGAAACGGTCGTAGGACACTTACCGGAATTCAGTGTGACAGGCTTTAAAAAAAAGTAAAACCGACCCTGGCCTCCGCCCTTTACCTAGATTCACCGTTTCAGGCTTTAAAAAAAGTAAAAATATTTCAACGAAAGTAGGGCGAAAGTAGCTATTTTACATATTTTTAGCGCAAATATCGTCCTTTAACTAAAAAAGTGCAAAAAGATAATGGGGTGCAGCGCGATTCGACGGTCCAACAAACGGTGCCGGGAAAATTTTAGGGGGGAGGGGCGCGCGAAAACTCGTTTTGGGGGTCCCGTGGGAGAGCGAAAACACCGGTTTTGGTCCGGTAGAGGTCATTTTTGGTACCAAATTCGGGTGGGAAAATTTTAGTTTTCGGGCTATGAAAATTCGAAATTTTGACGTTTTTGTAGGTTGAAAAAAGTAAAAGTTGCTTAGAGTGGAAACACTTTGGCGTTTTCGATCTGAAAAAAAAAAGTAAAAACTGTTAGGTCTGAAACACAGTGAATTCCGAGGTGACCTGCGACTTAAAAAAAGTAAAAATTAAAGTCGTATACACGCCTGAATGAGGTGTGACTGGCGACTAAAAAAAAGTAAAAACGAAACGGTCGTAGGACACTTACCGGAATTCAGTGTGACAGGCTTTAAAAAAAAGTAAAACCGACCCTGGCCTCCGCCCTTTACCTAGATTCACCGTTTCAGGCTTTAAAAAAAGTAAAAATATTTCAACGAAAGTAGGGCGAAAGTAGCTATTTTACATATTTTTAGCGCAAATATCGTCCTTTAACTAAAAAAGTGCAAAAAGATAATGGGGTGCAGCGCGATTCGACGGTCCAACAAACGGTGCCGGGAAAATTTTAGGGGGGAGGGGCGCGCGAAAACTCGTTTTGGGGGTCCCGTGGGAGAGCGAAAACACCGGTTTTGGTCCGGTAGAGGTCATTTTTGGTACCAAATTCGGGTGGGAAAATTTTAGTTTTCGGGCTATGAAAATTCGAAATTTTGACGTTTTTGTAGGTTGAAAAAAGTAAAAGTTGCTTAGAGTGGAAACACTTTGGCGTTTTCGATCTGAAAAAAAAAAGTAAAAACTGTTAGGTCTGAAACACAGTGAATTCCGAGGTGACCTGCGACTTAAAAAAAGTAAAAATTAAAGTCGTATACACGCCTGAATGAGGTGTGACTGGCGACTAAAAAAAAGTAAAAACGAAACGGTCGTAGGACACTTACCGGAATTCAGTGTGACAGGCTTTAAAAAAAAGTAAAACCGACCCTGGCCTCCGCCCTTTACCTAGATTCACCGTTTCAGGCTTTAAAAAAAGTAAAAATATTTCAACGAAAGTAGGGCGAAAGTAGCTATTTTACATATTTTTAGCGCAAATATCGTCCTTTAACTAAAAAAGTGCAAAAAGATAATGGGGTGCAGCGCGATTCGACGGTCCAACAAACGGTGCCGGGAAAATTTTAGGGGGGAGGGGCGCGCGAAAACTCGTTTTGGGGGTCCCGTGGGAGAGCGAAAACACCGGTTTTGGTCCGGTAGAGGTCATTTTTGGTACCAAATTCGGGTGGGAAAATTTTAGTTTTCGGGCTATGAAAATTCGAAATTTTGACGTTTTTGTAGGTTGAAAAAAGTAAAAGTTGCTTAGAGTGGAAACACTTTGGCGTTTTCGATCTGAAAAAAAAAAGTAAAAACTGTTAGGTCTGAAACACAGTGAATTCCGAGGTGACCTGCGACTTAAAAAAAGTAAAAATTAAAGTCGTATACACGCCTGAATGAGGTGTGACTGGCGACTAAAAAAAAGTAAAAACGAAACGGTCGTAGGACACTTACCGGAATTCAGTGTGACAGGCTTTAAAAAAAAGTAAAACCGACCCTGGCCTCCGCCCTTTACCTAGATTCACCGTTTCAGGCTTTAAAAAAAGTAAAAATATTTCAACGAAAGTAGGGCGAAAGTAGCTATTTTACATATTTTTAGCGCAAATATCGTCCTTTAACTAAAAAAGTGCAAAAAGATAATGGGGTGCAGCGCGATTCGACGGTCCAACAAACGGTGCCGGGAAAATTTTAGGGGGGAGGGGCGCGCGAAAACTCGTTTTGGGGGTCCCGTGGGAGAGCGAAAACACCGGTTTTGGTCCGGTAGAGGTCATTTTTGGTACCAAATTCGGGTGGGAAAATTTTAGTTTTCGGGCTATGAAAATTCGAAATTTTGACGTTTTTGTAGGTTGAAAAAAGTAAAAGTTGCTTAGAGTGGAAACACTTTGGCGTTTTCGATCTGAAAAAAAAAAGTAAAAACTGTTAGGTCTGAAACACAGTGAATTCCGAGGTGACCTGCAACTTAAAAAAAGTAAAAATTAAAGTCGTATACACGCCTGAATGAGGTGTGACTGGCGACTAAAAAAAAGTAAAAACGAAACGGTCGTAGGACACTTACCGGAATTCAGTGTGACAGGCTTTAAAAAAAAGTAAAACCGACCCTGGCCTCCGCCCTTTACCTAGATTCACCGTTTCAGGCTTTAAAAAAAGTAAAAATATTTCAACGAAAGTAGGGCGAAAGTAGCTATTTTACATATTTTTAGCGCAAATATCGTCCTTTAACTAAAAAAGTGCAAAAAGATAATGGGGCAAAAAGTAATACTAGGCTAGAAAAAAAAAATCGTAATCAAAGTTAAATGTTTATAGACAGTTTCAACATTTTTATGAAATTGACAAGATTTATTTTGAACTTAGTATAGTATTTAGCATTGTTTTGAATAAATATAAAAGTTAATATTTAACAAGCTTTATTTATTTTAAAAATCGAGTTTAATTTATTTAAACTAATGTTCCAACAAAATATAATTTTAGCATGTGACACTTTAAATAAATGTTTTTATCTTGCTTTGTACATTTCTTCATCGCTATCATGATTTTTTGTTTAGAAATCATTGTTTAATAAAATAATGTTTTTCCAATGTATTAAATTGAAAGGAATTAAATTAAAATAATTAAATATTATTACTATTTAAAACAGTGTATCACAAATTTAAAAAGTATGATTGTATCGTTAATTCTTTTAGATGTATTGAAAAATTAAATTTAACATTTTCCTTAAAGTTTTGAAAAAAATTATAGATTCTACTACGGAAAAATAAATAAATTTTTAATGAGTATAATTATAAAAAGATATTTAGATATTGCATTTTCAATAAAACTAGAAAGTAAAACACTACTGTTATTTAAAAATGTAAAAAGTTTTAAAACTTGGACCTTCTTAACGACTAAACTACCTAAGTAAAGTATATAATAACAAAATCTAAGTCTTCCAAACTTTGTATATAAACAATCATTATATTTATCTATATCTCAAAATACAAAGGAATGCGAGTTTTTAATGTGTTTAACAATTAGTGTCTTCGTTTTAATAAAAGATAAAACTTTAAAACATTGCAATAGTATCATTTAAACAATAGTCAGTGTATAAATTTTTAATACTCTAAATATGAAAATGAGTCTTTTTTTAGATTTAATAAGATAAAAACTATGTAGTTTACTACCAAAATGTTTATAAATAAAAAGCGTTAACAAACAAGTCCTTGCCATACTTGCCATATTTTATAGCATTTCGTTTGTGCTTATGTGAATGTAATGTTAATTCACATAAATAGCTATAAAGTATAAAGTATGGAAAAAATGGTCAAGCAAATAAAGAATTTGTACGTATACTAGAAATTATATTTTTAGTTTAACTGTGATTAATTAAATATACATATGTTCATACTTTTAAAAGTTTTTAATTAATACTAGTTTGTTATTTGAAGCTGTTATTGAAAACTTTTGTGTTGATAAAACTCGGTAGTAAATTTTTTGTAACTTATGATAAAGTTTTTATTTCTTTTTATTAAGTTTCTACGGAAAAGTATACAGCTCTCCTTCCAAAAAATAACAGCTGCTTTACAAAGATTAACTTAATTTGTTTAAAATAATACTTAGCGATTTGTTTTGTTACTAACAATCAGTTTTTATCTGAACAAACTGTAGTTATGTAGATATGATTAAGCTAAAGACTTTTTAAGTGTTTTACAAAGGCAAAAGTTTTGAAAATATTCAGTTATAAAATAAAATGCTAAAGTTAAACCAGTGTACTATTTAAACCATATTTATAGTTTGGTACTGGTATCGATGTATTATTTTTTTAATAAACTTAATTTAAAAAAAAAAACTTTATTAGGTTTACAGTCTAACGAATTATTCCCATACTTTTAAAAAGTTAACACTTCAGACTTCATAGGTTTTATTTATTAAACTATTTTTCATCAATTTATATAAAAACAAGAAATGACAGAATTTTTTGTCTTAACAGTTATTTTTCTTTTAGTTTTGCAATCTGGTATTGTGAAAACTTATAATGTCATGTAAAGTAAGTTTATAAAAACAACAAACTGGTTAATATGATTATAAATAAGTTTAGGTGTTTATTAGTTAATTAATATTTTTATATTGTTTTTTATCAAATAATAAATTTTATTATGGCACAAAATCATTAAAACTCAAGTTGAAATGTCATACAATGTAACAGAGCAGTGACTAAACTCAATTAATTCAATGATTTTAAAGTTTCTTTTTTTTTTTCGTTAAAGCACATAGTCAAGTAAATTCATGCTAACAGTTTAATATAAATTTTATCCAGATTGATGTTATTGAAATAAAAATACATTTAAAATCCGTTTTAAACTAAATGTTCAATTTTTAAGTTTTATATTTCGAAAAAAGCTAATTATATGTCATTATTTTGTTATGGTTATAATAATAAGATATTTCACCATTAGCTAAACAAACAATAACATTTTTTTTAGTAGCACTTATTGTATTCACTTTATTTTATGAATTGCGAATTAATAAGCTAATTATAACTTTTGTAAACTTGTGAGTAAATTTTAATTGTAAAACTAAACTGATATCAAAAAGTTACTTAAACTTTTATTACATTCTTATATATTATCTAAACAAGTTAAGATAAAAGCATCAACGTTGAATTACTTATTGATTTTTAATTATGTTAATTAAAAAGAAAGGCACTGTTATTATTAATCCAATTGTGTAGTTTAACTTTTCAAAAGCATATGTTTAAAACTAAGCATTTTAACCTAATTATATTCGTTATGGAATTTTTTTTTTTGAAACTATATGTGAAGTTCCGTAGTCAACATTTGACAACAAACAAAATGTTTGCTTTTGTTACTGAAGTTTTCTTTAATCTGTTTACAACAACGTTTGTTCAAATTTTAGTAATTAGTGATTACTGTATAGCAAATGACAATAACTATTCGAAACAATTTAATTAATTTATTTTTACTACGAATTCTATATTTCAGGCTTAATTAGACATTCACCTAATAATTTTATAATAATAATATAGGAAGATTCATAACATATTTTAGATTTTATTAAGTTGTACACAATATTTATTCACATACAAATTACAAGTTTTCGTTAAGCCATTTTTCAAAAAAAAATTATAAAAATAAAGTAATAATTTATAGTGATGACGTTATTTGTGTGGTTGATAGATCTGACTACTGTTAAACATTAGTTTTAAACTTGATAAATTTAACTTTTTGAAACTTGTATTTATAATCTGTTTTAAACCAATCCGAATAACTAGTTGGTATTTTCAGAGTTCAAAATAAAAACGTTATAGTTTATAGACTTACAATTTAACTATAACTAATGTCTACAATTAAGATTAAAAATGTTTTGTCGACATGAGCTTTGTTGATACCTACCTAAGCTTTCAAGTAACTAGAAAACTTGTCCTTCTAAAGAAACCAACTATTTATTGCAATTTTCTTTGTTTAAAAACAAGTGTTTTGAATTGTATCTAATGTTATAGTAGTTTTAGTATTATAACTTTTGTTTTGTTTAAGTTCTTTACACTTTTTGAAAAGCTGTAAAAAAGAAAATAGTATTTTTTACTAACTATATTGTGCTTATTTTTTAATTATATATGAACTAACATCTTTTAGATGTACCATTTAAAGATCTGCTTATTTTTGTAGACTGATAACAAAAAAAAATAGTATCATGATACTTACCGTCTTAATATAAAATCTAAGTTTTGGTTTTAGTAACATACTATAATTTTGCTAAAAAAAGCATTTTAGTTTGTAAAACGATTTTATATTAAACATTTATTGAATACTAACTTATTCATTGGAACTTCGCCGTAAAACAGCTTTTAAACTTTTTAAGCAATCTTAAAAAGATATACTAAAATTGTTCAAGTTTAAAAAGTGTTTGAAAAAACCTTATTCTAACACTTCTAATTAACTTGTTGAATAAAGAAATTAAGTTAAAAATTTTTAATATAAACTTAAAATTTAAAAAATATAATTTAACAATTCGAATAACATTTCTGCATTTACTTTCTAGTCGATGCGTCTCAATGAATCTAAAAAATGGCAAATGTTTTTAGTTTATTCAAGTATAAAAGAAAACTAAAAGATTTATGAAGTTATGAATTGCAATTATTTCTCATTTTTCTTTTAATCATAATTTTAAAGTTTTATTTTATTCAACTCACTAAGTTTACAATAGTATTTTATAGTACGACAATTTGTTTATTCTTAATTTTCATATTAAACGATTAGTTTTGTTAACTCTCTAGTTTATAATATAAATTTACTTTTGAAATAAATTATTTCATTGAACAGTTATGTTATTAACATTATTTATTTATTTAAACTGATTACTAAAACAAGTTATTTTAAAATCTTAGATGCATTTATACCTCTAAAAGAATTAAGATTGTCAAACGACTTCAATATTCAGTCTTTGGTATTTGATCAAATTGCATTTTTGTTTACACGAATGTTAAACACAAAATGGATTTTGTTTACATTGTAACAATAGACTTTGTATGTAAAAACAACATTACTATTGTACAAAGAACATGAAGCTTCTCTATTTGGTTGTTTATATGGACTTTGATTGATCCTTTGCATTACCTTCTGGACCTTAAGTATGTTTTTGTTATTGAAAATATTATTTAAATTGATAAGAAAAAATTCAAGTGAATAAATGTAGTAGTATTTTAATTTTTTCTTTCAGTTTAAATAGCTTAAACAGTTTTTATCATTCTATGAGTTAAAATGGTAATATGTCATGTAGAACTGACTATTAAAGTTTTTATTCACTATTTGTAGTAGATTAAGTAGTATATAACATTTTATCTAATTGGTAAACACTTGCTTTTGAGTTTTAAAATGTGTCCTCACTTTTTTGTTTTAAATCATGATTTCTGAAAAAATCCTTGTGTTGTTTTTTAAATGTCAAGTCACTTAAGGTGTTTTTAACAGGAATACCAAACAGTCAGCATACCCAAGGTAATTTATTGTTTTTTTAAACTTAAGCTGATATAGACTAACTCAAATATGATCTTTAAGAAACTCAGTCCAAGCAGAAATAGTTTAATTTTTGTTAAAACTCAGACTATTTTTGTATCAACTTATTTAAAACATTTAAAATATATAACATATCTAATTTTCATTATTTTATGATAATTACAGAGCTGCCAAAAAACTTTAAAAACCTAAAGATGGAAAATTTTAAAAAAAATTCTGGATTTTTACAACTTTTTAATGTAAAGTAATGACATTTTGACTCCACACTAAAAGTCCATTATTTAGATATTTTTTATTATTATTATATATTTTTTTATATTTTAAAACATATTTAGAGTAGCTTTACTGTATCTATGTCAATGTTATGCTATTTATAACATCCTTTTTACATTTAAATTAGTTATATATTAAAAGTACATCTAAAATCTTGTACTTGTGAAAATCTCACAGGAATTTCTCAAAACCAATTGAAAACCCAGTTATTAGTTGCTAGTCAATAAAATTTTTCATTTTCATTTTTATGTTTATTTAATCTTGTATATTATTGTTAAAAAAATAAATGTAATAATATAATTTAATCTTTAAAACAAAAATACTAATTACTAATTTTTATTAATTAAGTATAAATGTATAGCTAAAGAAAAAAATTATCATGGCACATTGGTTAGTCAAAATTAAGTTTTATAATATTTTGTTTCATCTCTTTTCAGTTAAGTAAGTATCTAAATTTAATTTTTTTAACAATCAAATTGTTAATATCAGTTATGGATAAATGTGTTTCTGGTAATTTTTGATTAAAGTGGATTAAGTATAAGTTACTTTTACTAAATTTTTGATATAGTAGGTTAGATCAAGGTTTAAAAGATAAGACAAGTGTTTTTTACAACATTTCAAATTTAAGTTTTATTATGATGATTCTTTTTAAATAAAATTAGTTACAGAGACTTTGAAACAAAATCTTTAAAATATATTAAAATATATTTAAATGATTAAATTTAACTGATTTAGTTTATTCCTTTCATATGGTACCAATTAAAATCTTCCTAAATTGATCAAATACATATCAAAAGTAATTTTAAATTCTAAGATGTAAACAAACTGTTATTTTTTAGATTGAATTTAATAACCAAAATGAAAAAAACCTTTTCACTTATGGCTTAGTAGCTCAGTAGTTTTTCTATGATAAAAGCAACCTGAAAATACAAATTAAAAATTAATCTTTTGTTCAAAATTACTCAAATGTTTAAAAACTTAAATGGAAGTTACATAGGTTTTTTTAAAAAAGTATAAAAGTTTTCAAGTTTTGGCATATATTCTAAAAGTATTGATAGTGTAAGTAAATTAGGTAGTACTCTTGTATAAAGATTGCAGTGGAAATGCAAAAACACATAAGTCAAAATTTTAATAATAACTTAAATAAGTTCAGTAAAGCAATATTGAGATTTTAATGGAACTTTACTAGTAATTGAATGTATTTAATCTCAAAGAAGTTTGATTTATTACTTTATGGCATTAAGAATTTTTAAAACACAAGCCCATCACAAAAATGAACTCCGTCATTATAAAAGTTATATAACATTAATAAAATAAAATAAATAAAGAATAGTTGATCCAGTTTTATATTAAATTAAATAACACTATTTTATAAATAAATTTTAACTTCTTACTGGGGCTGCCACAAACTCATGATATTCAAAATAATCAAATACTTCTGGACAGATTGTAAAAAATCTTAGAATAACCAAGGACAACTCTGGACAACTCAGGACAGATAACTCAGGATCATAGTATTTTTATAAGTTTTTAAGGTTTTAAGACCATTGTTTTTTAGATCTTGGGTGTGATTAAATTAATTCATTTTCAATTTTTTTTTTTGATTTTATAACCATTTCTGTTAAAGAGTTTGATTTTTTGAAGCTAAAAAAATATTTCAATTTGATTAGTCTATTAAAAAAACCAACATGAATTAAGACAGTTTAAGGTCATTCAAGATAGTTTTTATCACTCAGGACAACTTTTTGAATCAAAGAGTGGCAACGCTTAGTTTTAGTCAAAGTGTCAACTATGTTTGTTTCATAACTATTTACCTTTTAAGATATTTAATAAAAATGTTAATAAGTTTATTTATTTTTTTGTTTATAGAGCCATAGAGTTTACTTATGTTAGATTCACCCTTTCTTCAATATTGTTTAATAGCTACCATTTAAAGCTTACTAAAAAGTTTATAAACTTTCGAAGAAAGCTTTAGGTATAACAAACAAAGCTCCTTTTTAAATTATTTATACTTTAATTTTCTCAGAAGAAAGTTTAATTAAACTATGCTTACTAACAAACATCTGTATAGCAGAACATAAAGTTATGAAAGTATCAAAATTGTCATTGTATAAGAAGCTCAAAGTGTTGTAGTTGCTGACTTTGTTTTAAATTGATATTCTGTTCTTAGATTATCCTAACTTTTTTTAAATAACTTCTTTTTTTAAAAAATATTTCTAACAAAATAACTTTTGTCAATCATTTTTTAGTTATTGTAGACTGAAATCTTTAACCTCAATATTTGTAATCAAAATGTTGACATAATACTTGTCATTTTATTAGAAACAAACTGTTTTTATTTTAAGAAAATTAACTCATTAACCACACAATAAATCTAACTTTTTTTACATTTATAAAAAGCAACCAGTTATTTTTTAGCACTTTAACAGAGTTAAAATGTCATTTGTGTTAAAATTCTTGTCAGTTGATTAATTGATATAAATTTTTACAACTGTTAATTACTAGTTGTACAAACATATAATTGATAACTAGATCAACTTTTATTTCTTTAATTGAGATATTTCATTCTTTATACGGTTGCAATAAATTTAATAAGTTTATGCATTGTTATTATCTAAGAGTAATAATTTTGAGATGATCAATAGACAGTTTATAGATAAAATGTAATTTGTAGAAAAAGCTTAAATTATTTTGAAAATTTATAATTAGTACACATTTTTATGATATAAACACCAATATCATTCTAATATAAAAATTCTTTTACTTAGGATATGGATAAACAACCATTTAGTACAAGCAGGTAAAGCTCACTGAATAAGCTCTTTAAAAGATACATTTTCAACATGTCATTACTAGTGCTCAAGGAGACTTTATAAAATGGTTTTTTGTAAAATTTTGATGAAAATAGACACAAAAAGCTGACAGTAAACTATTTTATACATAAAATTTCCTTGTCTGTAGATGGTAGGTTTATTTATAATACAATGTTTATCTTTTTAGCGTTAAATTATAATACTTACCTAAACCAAGCAAGGCACTTTTAAAAACAGTTATTTTTTATGATTCTTTACACTTTTTTTTGTTGTATTTAAGTATTTTGTGTATAAATAACTGTATTATGTTGTATAGTATATCAATTAGTTAAGCAATTAAAATTTGAATACAATCATTTAATAAAAAACTTTATACTTTTACTTTTTACTTGTTTTTTACTAACATAAAACTGTTTGACTCAACAAGATCTAATCATAAAAAGTAAAATTTTTGATTTTGTTCACTTAAAGGTAAAAAAGTTTTTAATTTTTAAATGAAATAACTACTTATTTAATTTGTTTATCTATTTTTTCACCATTTAACAATGATCGATCTGTTTAGTTAATAACTAATAATAAAATACTGTTCAAACAGTTTAATAACTCTACACTCTCCTTAGCTAATAAAAGCACCAAAAACCCTTTATTTAAAAGGGTTGACAAAATGTTTAATCTCATTACACATAATTAGATATTAGAAAAATTAAATAAATTGTAGTTATCACATACTCAAAAAATTAAAGCAGTTGTTTTAAAGTTTTTAAAATACACACATGAAACATTTGAATTATCTAGAAACAATTTCTGTTTAATTATAATGCTCATCGACTGTTTATTTTACAGTATACTTCACATATAAGGTTTTGTGACCTACTGGTTTTTTTGAACATAATTTCGTCCGAAACGTACAATTCTTCTATTTTTCTTGTATCAGGTTGACCAGTAGTAGCACCTTTGGATATTGACATACCCGTGGGAATCTTGGAGCTTTTCGAGTGGAAGTGGTAAACTGAGTAGTAAACGTGGAGACCAACTCAATCAATGAATCGTAGCTGATTGCTCAAGGGGATTTACATACTGAAAAGGTTTGTTTGGAATTTTTACAAGTGTAACCAAAAAATTGTACAATAAATTTTTTTTAAACACATGAAAAGCATGCCTTAATTTAATTGAAGTTCGTATATGTTATGATGGAATTTAATACTGTATATGTAATATTAGAAAGCTTTATAAAAGCAATATGATACTATGGAAATGAAAAAACCATTCATAACTGCAATTAATTTTCTAATTATATTGAAAAGTAGATCTACAATAATATACGAACTGACACTAAAATTGTAATATTCTAAATTAAATACCTCAAATTAAATTTAAAGTTTTAAATTTTTTTCAGCTATTATTGAATTAAACTATTTAAACAAACTGAAATAAGAAACACCATGCTTATTTAAAATGTTGCAAACAAAAAGAAGCCCTTTATTAAATTTGACTGGAATGTTTAAACAGTGCAGTTTTTAATAAATTTTTATAGATGCGATGTAATAATTATGCTGCATTAACTAAAGTAAAAACTAATTTGTCTCATTTTCCTATAAACTGTAGGGATTAAATTATATTTTAAATTTGCATAAGGTACAATATTACAAAAAAATTGCTCATTTGTGTGATTATGATGTCATAAAACATCAAAAGATGTTAAAATTGTTTACAATAAATGCTTATCAGCATAAGCATCCATTCAGAAATATTTTATGGGACATTTGAAAGTCAAAAATGGATATAAATTTGTTCAGCTATCCTCCAAAAGTACTCTTACATAATGTTTTCTTTTAGACTCAATCAAAACTGCAAGCTTTAATAAGAGCAGATTTCGAAAATAAATTAGTTTGTAAAAGTTTGTGTGGATTTTGATAGCATTATTTACAAAAAAATATAGACTAACTAAATAAATACTGTTGTGTATTTTGTAAATAAGCTTGTTAACTTTTATACAGCCTATTATAGTTTTTAGTCGATTAATTAATAGTAAGTAATTAACAGTTTTTTTCATGCTGACAGCAACAAAAGATTCTTTTGTTTAATATGAAATTGTTTGTATTTGTTTTTACATTAGTTTGAACTATACAAAAAGTAAATTTTAGTTTGAAATAAGAATATTTCTAACAAAATAACTTTTGACAATTATATTTTAGTTATTGTAGACTGAAATCTTTAATCTCAATATTTGAAAATCAAAATGTTGACACAATACTTGTCAGTTTAGTAGAAAAAAACTGTTTTTATTTTGAGAAAATTAACTAATTAACGAGACAATATATCTAACTCTTTTTACATTAACAACAAGCAACCAGTTATTTTTTAACACTTTAACAGAGTTGAAATGTCATTTGTGTTAAAGTTCTTGTCAGTTGAGTGACTGGTATAAATTTTTACAACTGTTAATTACTAGTTGTACAAACATATAATTGATAACTAGATCAACTCTTATTTCTTTAATTGAGATATTTTTATGCTAAAAACGATTGCAATAAATTTAATAAGTTTATGCATTGTTATTATCTAAGAGTAATAATTATGAGATGATCATTAGACCGTTTATAGATAAAACGTATTTTGTAGTAAAAGCTTAAATTATTTTGAAAATTTATAATTAGTACACATTTTTATGATATAAACACCAATAACTTTCTAATATAAAAACTCTTTTAATTAGGATATGAATAAACAACCATTTAGTACAAGCAGGTAAAGCTCACTGAATAAGCTCTTTAATAGATACATTTCAAACATGTCATTACTGGTGCTCAAGGAGACTTTATAAAATGGTTTGTTTCAAAGTTTTAATGAAGATAGACAAAAAAACTGACAGTAAACTATTTTATCCATAAAATTTCCTTGTCTATAGATGGTAGGTTTTATTCAAAATACAATATTTATCTTTTTAGCATTAAATTATAACACTTACCTAAACCAAGCCAGGCGCTTTTAAAAACAGTTATTTTTTATGATTCTTAGAACTTTTTATTTGTTATATTTAAGTATTTTGTGTATAAATAACTGTATTATGTTGTATAGTATATCAAGTAGTAAAGCAATTAAAATTTAAATACATTCATTTAACTAAAAAGTTTATACTGCTACTTTTTGCTTGTTTTTTACTAACATAAAACTGTTTGACTCAACAAGATTTAATCACAAAAAAAAAAAATTATTATTCTACACATGAAAATAAAAGAATACTTTTATTTCTAAATGAAATAACTACTTATTTATTTTGTTTTTCTATAACTTTACCGTTTAATGATGAGCGATCTGTTTAGTTAATAACTAACGATAAAATGCTGTCAAACAGTTTAATAACTCTACACTCTCCCTAGCTAATAAAAGATTCAAAAACCCTTTATTTAAAGGGGTTGAGAAAATGTTTAATCTCATTACAAATAATTAGATATTAATATAATTAGATAAGTTAAAGTTTTTACATACTAAAAAAAATTAAAGCAGTTGTTTTAAAGTTTTTTAAATACACACATGAAACATCTGAATTATCTAGAAACAGTTTCTGTTTAATTATAATGCTCATCGACTGTTTGTTTTACAGTATACTTCACATATAAGGTTTTGTGACCTACTGGTTTTTTTAAACATAATTTCGTCCGAAACGTACAATTCTTCTATTTTTCTTGTATCAGGTTGACCAGTAGTAGCACCTTTGGATATTGACATACCCGTGGGAATCTTGGAGCTTTTCGAGTGGAAGTGCTAAACTGAAACAGTTCGTGGAGACTTACACCATCAATGTCTATTACTGGCTGCTCAAGGGGTTTTGCATACTGTAAAGGTTTGTTTTGAAACTTTTATTTAGTGTAACCAAAAAGTTGTACAACAAATGTTTTTATATACATAAAATGCATGCCTTAATTAATTTGAAGTTTATATATGTTGTTGAAAAATTTAATGAAATATAATTTGAAATAGACAGCTTTATAAAAACAATATGATACTATTGAAACGAAAATAATTTTGAAGTGTTGATCTACAAGAATATACGAACTGACACTCCAATTGTAAAATATTAAGTTAAACCGCTAAGAATTAAATTTTAAGTGTTTTGAAAATTTTAGCTTTTAGAGAATTAAACTATTTGAATAAACTGAAATATAAAACACCCTGCTTATGTAGAATGTTGCAAACAACGAGAAGCTAATAATTAAATTTAAGTGGAAAGTTTAAACATTGCAGTTTTGAATAAGTTTTTATAGATGTGGCGTAATTGTTAAGCTGCATAAATTGAAAAAAAAAACAAGTTTAATGAAATTTACTATAAACTTAATTATATTGAATTGACTTTTAAGTTTGCGTAAAGTACAATATTACATAAAAATTGCTCATTTATGTGGTTATGGTGTCATAAAACATCAAAAATTGTTAAAATTGTTTTAAAAATATACTTATCATTATAAAAATCCATTTAAAAATACTTTATGTGAAATGTAAAAGTTACATAAATGGATAGTATAAGATTTTTGTGGGTCAAGTAATTTATACAGAAGTCATCTCCAAAGTACTCTTTACCATTACAAAATGTTTTCTTTTATACTATAAAAAAACTGAATGCATTAATAAGAGCTGACTTCAAAAAAAAAAAATAGTTTGTATAATTTTATTGTGTATACTAATAGCATTTGTTTACAAAAAAAATATAGATTAACTAAATAAACACTGTTATGTATTTTATAAACAAGCTTCTTTACTGTTATAGAGCCTATTATAGTTTTTATCAGATTCATTAGTTGTAAATAAGTTACAGTTTTTTTCATCCTAACTGAAATACAAGATTAATTTGTTTTGTATAATACTATTAGTATTTATTTACGTAATTTTGAACTCAGCAAAGAATAAAAAAATTACTTATGTTCGTATAATATTAAAAGAAGGTTTTTGTTTTTATTACTATTTAATATACTGCTGTAAAAAGAAAAATATAGTAAAATTTAAATACTGATTTGTGTTTTACAAATAAACTTAGTTACTGTTAATCGAGATCTTGATGTTATTATAGAAAATTGAAATTTAAACTCGAAAAGTTTTACAAATGAATCAATCAAAAAATAAAAGTTGCTTAGAGTGGAAACACTTTGGCGTTTTCGATCTGAAAAAAAAAAGTAAAAACTGTTAGGTCTGAAACACAGTGAATTCCGAGGTGACCTGCGACTTAAAAAAAGTAAAAATTAAAGTCGTATACACGCCTGAATGAGGTGTGACTGGCGACTAAAAAAAAGTAAAAACGAAACGGTCGTAGGACACTTACCGGAATTCAGTGTGACAGGCTTTAAAAAAAAGTAAAACCGACCCTGGCCTCCGCCCTTTACCTAGATTCACCGTTTCAGGCTTTAAAAAAAGTAAAAATATTTCAACGAAAGTAGGGCGAAAGTAGCTATTTTACATATTTTTAGCGCAAATATCGTCCTTTAACTAAAAAAGTGCAAAAAGATAATGGGGTGCAGCGCGATTCGACGGTCCAACAAACGGTGCCGGGAAAATTTTAGGGGGGAGGGGCGCGCGAAAACTCGTTTTGGGGGTCCCGTGGGAGAGCGAAAACACCGGTTTTGGTCCGGTAGAGGTCATTTTTGGTACCAAATTCGGGTGGGAAAATTTTAGTTTTCGGGCTATGAAAATTCGAAATTTTGACGTTTTTGTAGGTTGAAAAAAGTAAAAGTTGCTTAGAGTGGAAACACTTTGGCGTTTTCGATCTGAAAAAAAAAAGTAAAAACTGTTAGGTCTGAAACACAGTGAATTCCGAGGTGACCTGCGACTTAAAAAAAGTAAAAATTAAAGTCGTATACACGCCTGAATGAGGTGTGACTGGCGACTAAAAAAAAGTAAAAACGAAACGGTCGTAGGACACTTACCGGAATTCAGTGTGACAGGCTTTAAAAAAAAGTAAAACCGACCCTGGCCTCCGCCCTTTACCTAGATTCACCGTTTCAGGCTTTAAAAAAAGTAAAAATATTTCAACGAAAGTAGGGCGAAAGTAGCTATTTTACATATTTTTAGCGCAAATATCGTCCTTTAACTAAAAAAGTGCAAAAAGATAATGGGGTGCAGCGCGATTCGACGGTCCAACAAACGGTGCCGGGAAAATTTTAGGGGGGAGGGGCGCGCGAAAACTCGTTTTGGGGGTCCCGTGGGAGAGCGAAAACACCGGTTTTGGTCCGGTAGAGGTCATTTTTGGTACCAAATTCGGGTGGGAAAATTTTAGTTTTCGGGCTATGAAAATTCGAAATTTTGACGTTTTTGTAGGTTGAAAAAAGTAAAAGTTGCTTAGAGTGGAAACACTTTGGCGTTTTCGATCTGAAAAAAAAAAGTAAAAACTGTTAGGTCTGAAACACAGTGAATTCCGAGGTGACCTGCGACTTAAAAAAAGTAAAAATTAAAGTCGTATACACGCCTGAATGAGGTGTGACTGGCGACTAAAAAAAAGTAAAAACGAAACGGTCGTAGGACACTTACCGGAATTCAGTGTGACAGGCTTTAAAAAAAAGTAAAACCGACCCTGGCCTCCGCCCTTTACCTAGATTCACCGTTTCAGGCTTTAAAAAAAGTAAAAATATTTCAACGAAAGTAGGGCGAAAGTAGCTATTTTACATATTTTTAGCGCAAATATCGTCCTTTAACTAAAAAAGTGCAAAAAGATAATGGGGTGCAGCGCGATTCGACGGTCCAACAAACGGTGCCGGGAAAATTTTAGGGGGGAGGGGCGCGCGAAAACTCGTTTTGGGGGTCCCGTGGGAGAGCGAAAACACCGGTTTTGGTCCGGTAGAGGTCATTTTTGGTACCAAATTCGGGTGGGAAAATTTTAGTTTTCGGGCTATGAAAATTCGAAATTTTGACGTTTTTGTAGGTTGAAAAAAGTAAAAGTTGCTTAGAGTGGAAACACTTTGGCGTTTTCGATCTGAAAAAAAAAAGTAAAAACTGTTAGGTCTGAAACACAGTGAATTCCGAGGTGACCTGCGACTTAAAAAAAGTAAAAATTAAAGTCGTATACACGCCTGAATGAGGTGTGACTGGCGACTAAAAAAAAGTAAAAACGAAACGGTCGTAGGACACTTACCGGAATTCAGTGTGACAGGCTTTAAAAAAAAGTAAAACCGACCCTGGCCTCCGCCCTTTACCTAGATTCACCGTTTCAGGCTTTAAAAAAAGTAAAAATATTTCAACGAAAGTAGGGCGAAAGTAGCTATTTTACATATTTTTAGCGCAAATATCGTCCTTTAACTAAAAAAGTGCAAAAAGATAATGGGGTGCAGCGCGATTCGACGGTCCAACAAACGGTGCCGGGAAAATTTTAGGGGGGAGGGGCGCGCGAAAACTCGTTTTGGGGGTCCCGTGGGAGAGCGAAAACACCGGTTTTGGTCCGGTAGAGGTCATTTTTGGTACCAAATTCGGGTGGGAAAATTTTAGTTTTCGGGCTATGAAAATTCGAAATTTTGACGTTTTTGTAGGTTGAAAAAAGTAAAAGTTGCTTAGAGTGGAAACACTTTGGCGTTTTCGATCTGAAAAAAAAAAGTAAAAACTGTTAGGTCTGAAACACAGTGAATTCCGAGGTGACCTGCGACTTAAAAAAAGTAAAAATTAAAGTCGTATACACGCCTGAATGAGGTGTGACTGGCGACTAAAAAAAAGTAAAAACGAAACGGTCGTAGGACACTTACCGGAATTCAGTGTGACAGGCTTTAAAAAAAAGTAAAACCGACCCTGGCCTCCGCCCTTTACCTAGATTCACCGTTTCAGGCTTTAAAAAAAGTAAAAATATTTCAACGAAAGTAGGGCGAAAGTAGCTATTTTACATATTTTTAGCGCAAATATCGTCCTTTAACTAAAAAAGTGCAAAAAGATAATGGGGTGCAGCGCGATTCGACGGTCCAACAAACGGTGCCGGGAAAATTTTAGGGGGGAGGGGCGCGCGAAAACTCGTTTTGGGGGTCCCGTGGGAGAGCGAAAACACCGGTTTTGGTCCGGTAGAGGTCATTTTTGGTACCAAATTCGGGTGGGAAAATTTTAGTTTTCGGGCTATGAAAATTCGAAATTTTGACGTTTTTGTAGGTTGAAAAAAGTAAAAGTTGCTTAGAGTGGAAACACTTTGGCGTTTTCGATCTGAAAAAAAAAAGTAAAAACTGTTAGGTCTGAAACACAGTGAATTCCGAGGTGACCTGCGACTTAAAAAAAGTAAAAATTAAAGTCGTATACACGCCTGAATGAGGTGTGACTGGCGACTAAAAAAAAGTAAAAACGAAACGGTCGTAGGACACTTACCGGAATTCAGTGTGACAGGCTTTAAAAAAAAGTAAAACCGACCCTGGCCTCCGCCCTTTACCTAGATTCACCGTTTCAGGCTTTAAAAAAAGTAAAAATATTTCAACGAAAGTAGGGCGAAAGTAGCTATTTTACATATTTTTAGCGCAAATATCGTCCTTTAACTAAAAAAGTGCAAAAAGATAATGGGGTGCAGCGCGATTCGACGGTCCAACAAACGGTGCCGGGAAAATTTTAGGGGGGAGGGGCGCGCGAAAACTCGTTTTGGGGGTCCCGTGGGAGAGCGAAAACACCGGTTTTGGTCCGGTAGAGGTCATTTTTGGTACCAAATTCGGGTGGGAAAATTTTAGTTTTCGGGCTATGAAAATTCGAAATTTTGACGTTTTTGTAGGTTGAAAAAAGTAAAAGTTGCTTAGAGTGGAAACACTTTGGCGTTTTCGATCTGAAAAAAAAAAGTAAAAACTGTTAGGTCTGAAACACAGTGAATTCCGAGGTGACCTGCGACTTAAAAAAAGTAAAAATTAAAGTCGTATACACGCCTGAATGAGGTGTGACTGGCGACTAAAAAAAAGTAAAAACGAAACGGTCGTAGGACACTTACCGGAATTCAGTGTGACAGGCTTTAAAAAAAAGTAAAACCGACCCTGGCCTCCGCCCTTTACCTAGATTCACCGTTTCAGGCTTTAAAAAAAGTAAAAATATTTCAACGAAAGTAGGGCGAAAGTAGCTATTTTACATATTTTTAGCGCAAATATCGTCCTTTAACTAAAAAAGTGCAAAAAGATAATGGGGTGCAGCGCGATTCGACGGTCCAACAAACGGTGCCGGGAAAATTTTAGGGGGGAGGGGCGCGCGAAAACTCGTTTTGGGGGTCCCGTGGGAGAGCGAAAACACCGGTTTTGGTCCGGTAGAGGTCATTTTTGGTACCAAATTCGGGTGGGAAAATTTTAGTTTTCGGGCTATGAAAATTCGAAATTTTGACGTTTTTGTAGGTTGAAAAAAGTAAAAGTTGCTTAGAGTGGAAACACTTTGGCGTTTTCGATCTGAAAAAAAAAAGTAAAAACTGTTAGGTCTGAAACACAGTGAATTCCGAGGTGACCTGCGACTTAAAAAAAGTAAAAATTAAAGTCGTATACACGCCTGAATGAGGTGTGACTGGCGACTAAAAAAAAGTAAAAACGAAACGGTCGTAGGACACTTACCGGAATTCAGTGTGACAGGCTTTAAAAAAAAGTAAAACCGACCCTGGCCTCCGCCCTTTACCTAGATTCACCGTTTCAGGCTTTAAAAAAAGTAAAAATATTTCAACGAAAGTAGGGCGAAAGTAGCTATTTTACATATTTTTAGCGCAAATATCGTCCTTTAACTAAAAAAGTGCAAAAAGATAATGGGGTGCAGCGCGATTCGACGGTCCAACAAACGGTGCCGGGAAAATTTTAGGGGGGAGGGGCGCGCGAAAACTCGTTTTGGGGGTCCCGTGGGAGAGCGAAAACACCGGTTTTGGTCCGGTAGAGGTCATTTTTGGTACCAAATTCGGGTGGGAAAATTTTAGTTTTCGGGCTATGAAAATTCGAAATTTTGACGTTTTTGTAGGTTGAAAAAAGTAAAAGTTGCTTAGAGTGGAAACACTTTGGCGTTTTCGATCTGAAAAAAAAAAGTAAAAACTGTTAGGTCTGAAACACAGTGAATTCCGAGGTGACCTGCGACTTAAAAAAAGTAAAAATTAAAGTCGTATACACGCCTGAATGAGGTGTGACTGGCGACTAAAAAAAAGTAAAAACGAAACGGTCGTAGGACACTTACCGGAATTCAGTGTGACAGGCTTTAAAAAAAAGTAAAACCGACCCTGGCCTCCGCCCTTTACCTAGATTCACCGTTTCAGGCTTTAAAAAAAGTAAAAATATTTCAACGAAAGTAGGGCGAAAGTAGCTATTTTACATATTTTTAGCGCAAATATCGTCCTTTAACTAAAAAAGTGCAAAAAGATAATGGGGTGCAGCGCGATTCGACGGTCCAACAAACGGTGCCGGGAAAATTTTAGGGGGGAGGGGCGCGCGAAAACTCGTTTTGGGGGTCCCGTGGGAGAGCGAAAACACCGGTTTTGGTCCGGTAGAGGTCATTTTTGGTACCAAATTCGGGTGGGAAAATTTTAGTTTTCGGGCTATGAAAATTCGAAATTTTGACGTTTTTGTAGGTTGAAAAAAGTAAAAGTTGCTTAGAGTGGAAACACTTTGGCGTTTTCGATCTGAAAAAAAAAAGTAAAAACTGTTAGGTCTGAAACACAGTGAATTCCGAGGTGACCTGCGACTTAAAAAAAGTAAAAATTAAAGTCGTATACACGCCTGAATGAGGTGTGACTGGCGACTAAAAAAAAGTAAAAACGAAACGGTCGTAGGACACTTACCGGAATTCAGTGTGACAGGCTTTAAAAAAAAGTAAAACCGACCCTGGCCTCCGCCCTTTACCTAGATTCACCGTTTCAGGCTTTAAAAAAAGTAAAAATATTTCAACGAAAGTAGGGCGAAAGTAGCTATTTTACATATTTTTAGCGCAAATATCGTCCTTTAACTAAAAAAGTGCAAAAAGATAATGGGGTGCAGCGCGATTCGACGGTCCAACAAACGGTGCCGGGAAAATTTTAGGGGGGAGGGGCGCGCGAAAACTCGTTTTGGGGGTCCCGTGGGAGAGCGAAAACACCGGTTTTGGTCCGGTAGAGGTCATTTTTGGTACCAAATTCGGGTGGGAAAATTTTAGTTTTCGGGCTATGAAAATTCGAAATTTTGACGTTTTTGTAGGTTGAAAAAAGTAAAAGTTGCTTAGAGTGGAAACACTTTGGCGTTTTCGATCTGAAAAAAAAAAGTAAAAACTGTTAGGTCTGAAACACAGTGAATTCCGAGGTGACCTGCAACTTAAAAAAAGTAAAAATTAAAGTCGTATACACGCCTGAATGAGGTGTGACTGGCGACTAAAAAAAAGTAAAAACGAAACGGTCGTAGGACACTTACCGGAATTCAGTGTGACAGGCTTTAAAAAAAAGTAAAACCGACCCTGGCCTCCGCCCTTTACCTAGATTCACCGTTTCAGGCTTTAAAAAAAGTAAAAATATTTCAACGAAAGTAGGGCGAAAGTAGCTATTTTACATATTTTTAGCGCAAATATCGTCCTTTAACTAAAAAAGTGCAAAAAGATAATGGGGTGCAGCGCGATTCGACGGTCCAACAAACGGTGCCGGGAAAATTTTAGGGGGGAGGGGCGCGCGAAAACTCGTTTTGGGGGTCCCGTGGGAGAGCGAAAACACCGGTTTTGGTCCGGTAGAGGTCATTTTTGGTACCAAATTCGGGTGGGAAAATTTTAGTTTTCGGGCTATGAAAATTCGAAATTTTGACGTTTTTGTAGGTTGAAAAAAGTAAAAGTTGCTTAGAGTGGAAACACTTTGGCGTTTTCGATCTGAAAAAAAAAAGTAAAAACTGTTAGGTCTGAAACACAGTGAATTCCGAGGTGACCTGCGACTTAAAAAAAGTAAAAATTAAAGTCGTATACACGCCTGAATGAGGTGTGACTGGCGACTAAAAAAAAGTAAAAACGAAACGGTCGTAGGACACTTACCGGAATTCAGTGTGACAGGCTTTAAAAAAAAGTAAAACCGACCCTGGCCTCCGCCCTTTACCTAGATTCACCGTTTCAGGCTTTAAAAAAAGTAAAAATATTTCAACGAAAGTAGGGCGAAAGTAGCTATTTTACATATTTTTAGCGCAAATATCGTCCTTTAACTAAAAAAGTGCAAAAAGATAATGGGGTGCAGCGCGATTCGACGGTCCAACAAACGGTGCCGGGAAAATTTTAGGGGGGAGGGGCGCGCGAAAACTCGTTTTGGGGGTCCCGTGGGAGAGCGAAAACACCGGTTTTGGTCCGGTAGAGGTCATTTTTGGTACCAAATTCGGGTGGGAAAATTTTAGTTTTCGGGCTATGAAAATTCGAAATTTTGACGTTTTTGTAGGTTGAAAAAAGTAAAAGTTGCTTAGAGTGGAAACACTTTGGCGTTTTCGATCTGAAAAAAAAAAGTAAAAACTGTTAGGTCTGAAACACAGTGAATTCCGAGGTGACCTGCGACTTAAAAAAAGTAAAAATTAAAGTCGTATACACGCCTGAATGAGGTGTGACTGGCGACTAAAAAAAAGTAAAAACGAAACGGTCGTAGGACACTTACCGGAATTCAGTGTGACAGGCTTTAAAAAAAAGTAAAACCGACCCTGGCCTCCGCCCTTTACCTAGATTCACCGTTTCAGGCTTTAAAAAAAGTAAAAATATTTCAACGAAAGTAGGGCGAAAGTAGCTATTTTACATATTTTTAGCGCAAATATCGTCCTTTAACTAAAAAAGTGCAAAAAGATAATGGGGTGCAGCGCGATTCGACGGTCCAACAAACGGTGCCGGGAAAATTTTAGGGGGGAGGGGCGCGCGAAAACTCGTTTTGGGGGTCCCGTGGGAGAGCGAAAACACCGGTTTTGGTCCGGTAGAGGTCATTTTTGGTACCAAATTCGGGTGGGAAAATTTTAGTTTTCGGGCTATGAAAATTCGAAATTTTGACGTTTTTGTAGGTTGAAAAAAGTAAAAGTTGCTTAGAGTGGAAACACTTTGGCGTTTTCGATCTGAAAAAAAAAAGTAAAAACTGTTAGGTCTGAAACACAGTGAATTCCGAGGTGACCTGCGACTTAAAAAAAGTAAAAATTAAAGTCGTATACACGCCTGAATGAGGTGTGACTGGCGACTAAAAAAAAGTAAAAACGAAACGGTCGTAGGACACTTACCGGAATTCAGTGTGACAGGCTTTAAAAAAAAGTAAAACCGACCCTGGCCTCCGCCCTTTACCTAGATTCACCGTTTCAGGCTTTAAAAAAAGTAAAAATATTTCAACGAAAGTAGGGCGAAAGTAGCTATTTTACATATTTTTAGCGCAAATATCGTCCTTTAACTAAAAAAGTGCAAAAAGATAATGGGGTGCAGCGCGATTCGACGGTCCAACAAACGGTGCCGGGAAAATTTTAGGGGGGAGGGGCGCGCGAAAACTCGTTTTGGGGGTCCCGTGGGAGAGCGAAAACACCGGTTTTGGTCCGGTAGAGGTCATTTTTGGTACCAAATTCGGGTGGGAAAATTTTAGTTTTCGGGCTATGAAAATTCGAAATTTTGACGTTTTTGTAGGTTGAAAAAAGTAAAAGTTGCTTAGAGTGGAAACACTTTGGCGTTTTCGATCTGAAAAAAAAAAGTAAAAACTGTTAGGTCTGAAACACAGTGAATTCCGAGGTGACCTGCGACTTAAAAAAAGTAAAAATTAAAGTCGTATACACGCCTGAATGAGGTGTGACTGGCGACTAAAAAAAAGTAAAAACGAAACGGTCGTAGGACACTTACCGGAATTCAGTGTGACAGGCTTTAAAAAAAAGTAAAACCGACCCTGGCCTCCGCCCTTTACCTAGATTCACCGTTTCAGGCTTTAAAAAAAGTAAAAATATTTCAACGAAAGTAGGGCGAAAGTAGCTATTTTACATATTTTTAGCGCAAATATCGTCCTTTAACTAAAAAAGTGCAAAAAGATAATGGGGTGCAGCGCGATTCGACGGTCCAACAAACGGTGCCGGGAAAATTTTAGGGGGGAGGGGCGCGCGAAAACTCGTTTTGGGGGTCCCGTGGGAGAGCGAAAACACCGGTTTTGGTCCGGTAGAGGTCATTTTTGGTACCAAATTCGGGTGGGAAAATTTTAGTTTTCGGGCTATGAAAATTCGAAATTTTGACGTTTTTGTAGGTTGAAAAAAGTAAAAGTTGCTTAGAGTGGAAACACTTTGGCGTTTTCGATCTGAAAAAAAAAAGTAAAAACTGTTAGGTCTGAAACACAGTGAATTCCGAGGTGACCTGCGACTTAAAAAAAGTAAAAATTAAAGTCGTATACACGCCTGAATGAGGTGTGACTGGCGACTAAAAAAAAGTAAAAACGAAACGGTCGTAGGACACTTACCGGAATTCAGTGTGACAGGCTTTAAAAAAAAGTAAAACCGACCCTGGCCTCCGCCCTTTACCTAGATTCACCGTTTCAGGCTTTAAAAAAAGTAAAAATATTTCAACGAAAGTAGGGCGAAAGTAGCTATTTTACATATTTTTAGCGCAAATATCGTCCTTTAACTAAAAAAGTGCAAAAAGATAATGGGGTGCAGCGCGATTCGACGGTCCAACAAACGGTGCCGGGAAAATTTTAGGGGGGAGGGGCGCGCGAAAACTCGTTTTGGGGGTCCCGTGGGAGAGCGAAAACACCGGTTTTGGTCCGGTAGAGGTCATTTTTGGTACCAAATTCGGGTGGGAAAATTTTAGTTTTCGGGCTATGAAAATTCGAAATTTTGACGTTTTTGTAGGTTGAAAAAAGTAAAAGTTGCTTAGAGTGGAAACACTTTGGCGTTTTCGATCTGAAAAAAAAAAGTAAAAACTGTTAGGTCTGAAACACAGTGAATTCCGAGGTGACCTGCGACTTAAAAAAAGTAAAAATTAAAGTCGTATACACGCCTGAATGAGGTGTGACTGGCGACTAAAAAAAAGTAAAAACGAAACGGTCGTAGGACACTTACCGGAATTCAGTGTGACAGGCTTTAAAAAAAAGTAAAACCGACCCTGGCCTCCGCCCTTTACCTAGATTCACCGTTTCAGGCTTTAAAAAAAGTAAAAATATTTCAACGAAAGTAGGGCGAAAGTAGCTATTTTACATATTTTTAGCGCAAATATCGTCCTTTAACTAAAAAAGTGCAAAAAGATAATGGGGTGCAGCGCGATTCGACGGTCCAACAAACGGTGCCGGGAAAATTTTAGGGGGGAGGGGCGCGCGAAAACTCGTTTTGGGGGTCCCGTGGGAGAGCGAAAACACCGGTTTTGGTCCGGTAGAGGTCATTTTTGGTACCAAATTCGGGTGGGAAAATTTTAGTTTTCGGGCTATGAAAATTCGAAATTTTGACGTTTTTGTAGGTTGAAAAAAGTAAAAGTTGCTTAGAGTGGAAACACTTTGGCGTTTTCGATCTGAAAAAAAAAAGTAAAAACTGTTAGGTCTGAAACACAGTGAATTCCGAGGTGACCTGCGACTTAAAAAAAGTAAAAATTAAAGTCGTATACACGCCTGAATGAGGTGTGACTGGCGACTAAAAAAAAGTAAAAACGAAACGGTCGTAGGACACTTACCGGAATTCAGTGTGACAGGCTTTAAAAAAAAGTAAAACCGACCCTGGCCTCCGCCCTTTACCTAGATTCACCGTTTCAGGCTTTAAAAAAAGTAAAAATATTTCAACGAAAGTAGGGCGAAAGTAGCTATTTTACATATTTTTAGCGCAAATATCGTCCTTTAACTAAAAAAGTGCAAAAAGATAATGGGGTGCAGCGCGATTCGACGGTCCAACAAACGGTGCCGGGAAAATTTTAGGGGGGAGGGGCGCGCGAAAACTCGTTTTGGGGGTCCCGTGGGAGAGCGAAAACACCGGTTTTGGTCCGGTAGAGGTCATTTTTGGTACCAAATTCGGGTGGGAAAATTTTAGTTTTCGGGCTATGAAAATTCGAAATTTTGACGTTTTTGTAGGTTGAAAAAAGTAAAAGTTGCTTAGAGTGGAAACACTTTGGCGTTTTCGATCTGAAAAAAAAAAGTAAAAACTGTTAGGTCTGAAACACAGTGAATTCCGAGGTGACCTGCGACTTAAAAAAAGTAAAAATTAAAGTCGTATACACGCCTGAATGAGGTGTGACTGGCGACTAAAAAAAAGTAAAAACGAAACGGTCGTAGGACACTTACCGGAATTCAGTGTGACAGGCTTTAAAAAAAAGTAAAACCGACCCTGGTCAGTTTTTGTAAAATACAAAATTTAATCATTTAAGAAATGTTTGAATTTTGCACTGTACTTGTTTTATTCAATTTAAGCTAAGTATAGTAATTAAGGAACAAATGGTTGTTTTTGTTGTATATTCTTATTAATTTGTTTTATTTAGATCTTTATAATAAAACTATAAGCAGTTAAATTTTTAGTTATTTGTCATTTTTTTAGAAAGTTTAAGTAAACAACAATTTTGAAATCGGTAATTCTCATTTTTGTGTTGTAGAATTTAAAAAAATATTAATTGCTTAAAAAATTAAAACCATTGAAAACTTAAAATTTAAGATTGAAAATAAAAAAGTAGTTACTTTTTTCTTTAAGTTTTAAGTTGAAAACATTTTAAGTTAAAAAAATTAAGCTTAAGAAATATATATATACCGTAAAAGTTTACAGGGGGTTGCTTAAAAAAGGAAAATAATTTTTCATTGTTGTTTTTCTGTTTATGCTCTTTGTAAACTTTATATAATAATCAATTTTAAATATTTATACTTCGATATAATTTTTCATTTTGTTAAGTACTAAATTTATATGATAGCTAAGATAAATCTCTATAAAATAATATTAATATGTAATAAGAAGGTTGACTCTTCCTTTGCACTTAAAGTAAAATTTTATATAATTTTTAAGGTAATTTGTTCTTTAAAAATCAATTTTGTTTGTCAAAACTAGTCGCAGTACTAAAGCATAGTTCTTTTATATTCGTTATCTGTTTTATACAAACGACAGTTATTACAATAGACTCTTTTACTAAAACATTTTTAAATATTTATTTCTGACTTACCATCTATTTTTAGGTCTCATATCATTTAATTTTAGCAAAAAGGGTTACGTCTTTTTACTTACAACTTTTTAAAACATAGTAAGTTACACAGGTAAACTAAACTGACATCAATAAAAGCCTCTTTATCTTGTTTACTAGCAGAACCCGAGGAGTTTGCATTGTTTACAAAAAAGGTGCGAATTGCGGTGAGACAAGGAGATTTTATGGCACGGGTAAGAGAAAAGCAACTCATCAAAGCATAGACTGTATCGTCTTTATCTTCATCACCGACACTCTAAAATTTCTTTTATTATTATCAAAATTGAACAGTATCCACCATAATCAGCATACTAAAAGTTTTTAAATTTGAACGTTACAATTAGATTTAATATTCTAAAACTAATTTTGTTATATACCTAAGAGATTTTGTTGTTGTTTATGATTTTATATTTAAATAAAGTTTCTAAAACCAACTTAAGTTTGTCAAAATTCTCTAAAATATATCAACATTTTTTTAGAAAAAGTTCATTATAAATTAAAATGAGTTAAAAAACTGTCAATAATCATAAAAACTATATAACATAGTAGTTTTGGCAGATTGTATTATAACATAGGGTTGCCACTTTTGAAACAAAAAAAACTAGTCTTAATGAAACAAAACTAGTCTTAAAGACTGTAAAGTAACCAAAATTAAAAAAAGTTGCAAAACAAGCATAAAAGATACATAAAAAACATCCAGAAAATATATGAATTTTTCTAGAATAAAAACTGTAATTCAAACAAATCAGTTTTAAAAAATAAAGAGTAGCCTGAGTTTTCTGAAAAGTAAAAATTAATTTTCAAGAATCATTAATTATTTTTCAAAAGTTAAAAATAAACAAATTATTTAAATTAGCATAAGGGAGTGACAATCCTTTTCAATTCAAGAATTTAAAATATTTTTTTTTATTTAATCTTTAATCAACGATTTTAACAGTACCAATTTGGTTTTATTAACTTTTAAGCAGTTAAAACTACATACAACTTGTCGAAACCTGAATAAGTACAACACCAAGTTCATCTTGTTGGATGAGAGCGTTGGTTAGATCTGACACACTGACTGGGCTGTTTCCGGTAAAGTTTTGCTGGAGTAGCATTTTTATTGAATGAAAGTCATCATCTTTCATTCTAAAAACTGTGAAATGTATTAGTATTTATTAAATGCTCAACTACAATATGGTTAATAATAATATTTGTAACAACAAAACACCTATTAAGTAAAATATATTAAACTAACGCTGAAATTCAGGGCTTATACTTTGTTCAACACCAGAGTTCCAATCAATATCTCCATCCATATTTTCATCGAAAGACGAATTGTACGAATCTTCTACTTTTTGTCTTTTATTCATTTGTTTTAGTTCCTAGAATATTGAATTTGTTTACTAAACTAAAGGAATTAAGAATTTTATCTGTGTATCTGTATTTGAAGAAAACCGACAAATAACAACTAAAAATACTTTGAAGTATTACCGAAAAAATTATTTATAATGATTTATTTTAATAATAGTTAAGTGTAAAAACTTAAGTACAACTTTTTTAAAATGATAATTCAAAGTTAATACTTTTTGCTCCTTAAACCCTTAGTGAGTCTAATTTGTTTTTTTTTTGTTAATAACTATAACTTTTTTCTTAAATTCTTTATTTGCTGTCAGCTCCAAATCTAACGCACTTTTGGTTGGTTATTTATTTTTTCCCATTTAGTTTTTATTTGTTTGGGCAAAGTTTGTTAAAATTAAAGATGTATATATATAATGAAAAATTGGTTAAAAAATAATTAAGTAAAGGGATTTAGATGTTATAATGCTGTATTATTAATTTACTTCATTTAGACAGTTTTAAGAATGAAATTTCTCTAAAGCCTCACAACTTAATCTGACCCCTTAAAGTATTTACTATAATACATTTTATTTTATATCAAATGTTTTCTTTAATATAACCCGTTTTGTATAGTGTTTCGTTTAAAAAGGCATGAAAGATGTTTTCTTAATTTTGTTTTCTTTCATTTTCAACAGATTACTAAAAATCTATTTTCTCCTTCATTTATAACAAAATAACTTTAAATTTTTAGAAATGCTAATTGAAACATCCTAAACTACTTATAGAAAACTGACTTAAATACAAAAAAATTTTATAACTTCAAAATTGTATTCAATACAAAATGTCAGTAAAAAATCAATTAGTATTTTATTAAATAATGAAAAAAGAAAAGACTAACTAATTTAAAAAAATTTTAACCAAAACTATTACTTTTTTAAATACCTTGAACTTTTTTTTTAACTATGCTTTGCTGTTAAATTTTACAAAATATTTTACATGTTTAAATATAAACCTTAGGAAAAAATACTTTTACATAACTCAATTTAAATGGTTAAACTATACTCTTTGGTAGGTACTTCCGTTAAATATCAACTGTGCACAGACTTTAAGTAGTAATAAAACCACTGACTTTAGACATTGTTTATCTGAACTTTTAACTTACTTTGAACATCGCTAAATAATAAATATTTTTGTGTTTATTTATAATATTATACTTTTTGTTATAAATATTAATAATCTTTAAAAATTTTTTTCGCCCATTTCACATAGTTTATGGTTTCTACAATCAAACAATGAAAAGCAATTGCTAGATGACTCTTAAACTAAGTGCAAGAACAATATTTTAGTAAAAATTTAATAGAATTTACAAATCCTAAACCTCCTTATAGCTACTAAAAAAATTAATATTATTTTAATTATTAAAGATTTGTTCAAAAAAATTATCATCATCAATAAATTAAAAACTTGTCCAAAACTAAGCAAACAATAAAAATCATCTTTTTTTTTAATTTTAATTTTTAACAAAATTATCTGATAAATAATAAGTATTAAAAAATATCAAGGTAAGAACAACCCTACACGTAGTTTAGTTTAACTAGATAATTTTGTTCAAATATACTCGATATAGGGTAGTCATTCTTTTAATACAAATAAAAACTAGCCTGGTTTGCTATAAACTAGCATGAATCAGCCTATTTTAAAGTCTTTTAAAACTGTTTTTAGCCTGAATACTTATTGAATACCAATGTGAATATATTAAACATAAATGTATAAGAAATAATGAAATTAGCAAAAACTATGTTTAAACACATGCTTTATCAGTGATGTTCTATTTTTAAAGTTCTAAGTGGGTTGTAATATTTTATTTAATCATAAAGACAATACACAAAAAAAAAATATTAATTATATATTTTGTTTTAATTATTATATTTTAAGTTTTTAACTGTGCTTATTTTTAAGCTTTAAATTGCAATGGTTTTTAAGATGCTAGGAACCACTGTTATAAAAATTTTAAAGGTTGGCACTCATTTTTTCAAAAAATTTTCTGGGTTTTCAATTTTTTTCCAGGTTTTTAAATTACATATTTTTGGGTAATTCTTTTGTTTAAAGTTAAGTTAAACATAAAGAAACAGTATAAAAACATTAAAAAGATACTGTAAAGCTACTTAAAACCTTTTCTTATAAGAAATTTTGATGATGACAAAGATTTTTTACTATACAATATATTTTTTGTTTCAAATCAAAACTTTTCTACTGAACATGTTAAAGTTGTTATAAATTCCAGATTTTTTCAGGTTCTTTGTTTAAAATTCCAGGTTTTTCCAGGGTTTTCTCAAAATTTCTCAAACTTTAAGTTTTTCCAGGTTTTTTATATTTAAATTGTCAATTTCCAGGGTTTTCCAAGTTTACTGGCAACCCTGATTAAAACATTTAAGGTTGAAAAAATTTGTAATTATTTAGTCTAAGAAAAAACCTGCCTTAATTTACCAAAATAATATTAAAACTAGCTCTCAAATACAATTTAGACAGGACTGAGTCAGCAACTGCGTTTCAAAAACATCTAAACTAACCTGTATGTGAAACAATATTGTACATTTGAATGCCATATAAGTTTAAGTAAAATAAACCTTTTTATTATATATACATTTTTTTAAATATCATAACGTTACATTTGAATTTATACATCTTTATGTAAAATAACTTTAAAGTCGATACAAAGTAAAGTAGGCTTAAACTAATATTGTTAAAAGGCATTCTTTAATTATTTACATTTATTATAGAAAATATTTTAATTTTCTATGATAGTAAAAAAGAAAGACTATGAATTTTTGCTATACAGAGTTTTTACTGATTTTTTGAACTATTTAGCTTAACAATAAACCTTTTAGAAAATTTAATTGTCAATTGAATTTGTTTTTAAACACTTCTATCACTGATTTTTGTTTAGGTGTCAAACATTTTTTATTTAAAGTCTTATCATTTTAAATGGTCAAGAATGTTTGTTAAAAACTTTAAATACATAAATGTATAATTTTAATGTTGTTTTGAAACCTGTAACTAAAACAAAGCAAAAAATTATAAACTATTCTGTAATTTTCTATTTTAATTAAAGTACTAGAAAAAGGTTAGAGTTAGCATTTTCTTTTTCAAATTTTTTGCAAAAGTTCAAAAAAGGTTGGCGACTTCTGCTTTAGAGTAATGCAACCGTATAAAACTACTGTGTTAAAGATATAGATTTAATCTTTAGAAAAGAGGTAAAAATTCAAATTTTAAAAGTTAATGACTTGCTCTTAACTTTATTTTTTATAGATTAAGGAGCAAAGAACATTTTTTATTTTTAAATTTAGAAATTATGTTGTAGTAAAGTATAAAACTTTACTTACATTTCAAAAGATGTTGACAAATTTTTAACAGAATTTTTTAAACATGAAGTAGTTTAGTTGTTTTGTGTAATAAAATTAGAGGTTAATATTATAAAAACATTAAATCTAAGTATAGAAACAATTTAAAAAATATTCAGTCTAAAAAAAAATTCATGTATCAAATCTTATTTTGATTATTAATTTATATACATTGTAAAAAGTTACGTTTATCTTTTCTTGAATTATAGTCCTGATAAAACTGATAACAAACATTTTAAACCTAAGAAAAATGCTATTAATAACAATATTAAAAATATAAATATATAAAATAACATCTTAAGTTAAACTTTCTTTAGAAAACTTCGGTTAAAAAGCTAAGTTATTGCACGGATAAGATTGTGAAACCAAGAAGTCTTAACTCCTAGGTACCACAAATGTAAAATAAAGAGTATAAATACATCTAGTTTAAGATAAGCAAAGAAAATTTTAGAAGTTTCATTATAAGAAATTTTATTATCACAACTATAAATATTTAAAAACAAGAAAATTATGTATAAGGAACAATTGTTTGGCCAAACAATTTATAGATAACTAAATTATAAGAAATTTTTTTACAATTTTCTATATTTTCTTAACAAAAAAAAACTTAAATATAGTGAAGCTTTACTTTTACCAGGTTTTAAATTTTGAAAAATATTAGTATATTAACTTGTAAAAAAAATAACATCTTTTAGTGTGCCAAGAACGAGCTTTTTAAATTTTAAATAAATAACAATAGTACAATTTTAATGTCTTATTTTGGTATAGTAGAAAAAGTAGTTTTCTTACTATTTATATCTACTATATATTGAACACAATTAAATATGCAGGAACCATTCCTACTGAAGGTGTTTCAATCATATTTTAGGACTTTTAAAAGAACCGGAGTAAATAGAATAACCTCTACTATTTGATTTCAATGTTTTTTCCTCATAATTTACAGGTTTTTTCTTGATATTTTTCTCCCGATGAACGTATTCTTTTAACACCTCAATCACGGAACAAATTTGCTTTTCCCTCGCCTACAACAAAAACAAATGAAAATTTCTTAGCTTCACCATCAACATTACAGCAGCTAGTGCTTTTTGAAAGCTCTGTTGTTAAAACATTAGATGCCTTACAAGAGCAACTATTAGTGCGTAAGAGGTCTTTTTGACCTAAGCATCCTTTTCTGCACTGTTCTTTATAAGATTACCAACCATTTGGAAAACCAGACTTAAGTGGATTTATAACTTTGCTAGACTTTATTCCGTGAAGATAGAGGGAAGCATTGTCAACTTGTTTACTCTTGTTTTGATCAACAGGATTAACTCTATAGATATGGAAAACTTTTAGGTTGTTTTCAGAAGTTTTATCATTAATTGAACGCAATATAAACTGGTAATCTTCATCTGTTGACTATAATACTTCAGTCCTATACGTCAATGATTTATTATTACTCGGTCGCAAAAGACTATCTAATCTAAATGACAACTGTTCAGATAATGTGATAACTTTATGATTAAATTGAGATTCTAACAATTCTATATGTGGTCTTTGGTTCGTATCTATTTCCTCTTCAAATCCTGAATAAAACTGTTTAGAAGTATAGCCATTTTCAGTTGTTGAACTACCTTGATATTTTGAATTCTTAGACAGACTTAAAGGTTTTGTATTGCTTCTAGTTTGTTTACTAAACCTAATCACTTGTAATATGTTGTACTGTACAAGTTTAACAATTTTTTGCACATCTTCTTCGACCTTATGACAACCTACGACAACCAATGATGCCATAAAAGCACAGTCGATAATACAACATATTATGAAAATTTAAAGAGCTCATTGTTAACTTAGTTCAGTATAACTTTATTTATATATTATTTTTTAATTTTATCAGTTGTTTATTTCAATTTTTACACGTTCAACAGTGTCACTTTTACACTAAAATAATTTAACATGTCTAACACATTTATTAGGGTGTAGTTTTCAATTTTTTCAGTGATTTTTTTGCATCGGTTTCACTTTTTTACGATATCCCAAAGTTTTTTTCAAAAAAACTAACTTAATTGTTTAATTTAATACTTTGATACTTTAGCCCAACATAAAAATTTTAATTCTAACTTTAGTATTTTACTCTATAGTCTTAAAAACTTATATTCTTTCATAAAATTTGCACTTATGAGTGTGTTTCATAACCCAAAACCTGAAGTATAGTTCAAAATATTTTCCTTACATGTAAGATGTAACTATATTATCTCACCACTAAATTTGTTTTAATTTTTTCTGATCAGTAATGTGTTAAAAAGTAAGCATGGTCCAAAACGACGACCTACAAGCGATTTTCTTAATAAATTTGTCAAGATACTTTGCGTAAAAGTAATGAATTGTAAAACTGTCACGTCTAGTCTAAAAGTTTTGCTGCATGAAGAATTAAAATAATGATTATTTTTAATTTACATAATCAAAGCTGTAAAAATTTATTTTTGTACTAAACGCTACTCATTGTTTATAAAAGGCTAGTAATATTAAAGATCAGTCTAAGCTGAAAAAAAGCAGAGTCAGCATAAAAAGCTTTTTATGTTATTTTCAAATTTTAATTTTTTAAGTTTTATTTTTTGTAACTTTTTAAATGTTTCGGTAATATGGGTTAGGGACAAGGGTATAATCCTAAGGTAATTTACCTCTTTTATAAATATGAAAAACAGTTTTCAGTATTCTACTATTTCTTAACATAAAACTGATCATTTTCATAATTCATAACAGCATAATATAAACGTATTTAGTTTAGTTTAGCATTAAAAACAGAAAATTTAAAACTTTTTAAAATATCTAAAGAAACGATTTAAAAAAAATGTAATAAGTAATAATCAAATAACTATTCACTTAAAAGCATTAAATTAATTAATGGTAGCAAAAGTGAGAAAACAATTCTAAGCGTGTATTAAATAGTTTTAAATCATTAATTTTTAGGAATATATAAACTATTTAATAAGTAAGACCGAGTTTTTAAACAATGTTATTTATTTCTTCATAACAAGCATCACCCCCTTTTGACTTCTGTTAGTGAACTGGTTGTTTCTGGTGCACATAAAATGGTAGGTTCCCGCATTCAGGGACACAACCAACCCTGAAAAAGAAGGGGTGGCATTTTGAAGGAGCGAACCAACTTCTGCTGCCGACAGACTTTTCCTCACAGTCAGCTGCTTTTTTGCAACTGCAAATTTTTATTCAGGGTTATGTCACTGGTTGAACTTTATACAATTAAATCAAGTTTTGCTCTACTTTTTTGATAAAACTAATGTCATATACTGTTTACCGTGTTAATAGCGAGCAGTTTCGTTTTTAGTTGAAAACAAAACAAAATTTAACGCGACTCACTGATAGTGTCCCGAAGAAGCGAGCTGGATCGCGATGCTTTCCGCATCCTCCACATCGTAACTACTCCAATAAACTTTCATATCTGATAAAAAAAAACAGTATAAGCAAAATATTAACCATAAAAAAAAAAGATACTAATTTCATGAGTTTAATTAAACATGTAGTGGTTTTCTTATAGAATAAGAACTCGTAAAATTTAGAGCAGTAGCATTTAAGTAACGTTTTGTTTTGAACGCGACTTAAATAAACTTGATATGCACTTTTAGTGAAGTCAGAAGATTCGTAGGGTATTGGGAAGTTTTCGTTGGGGGCGAGTATTTGCACCATGTTGTGTCGGTCGGTACCGGCTGTCCCCTGACCAGCACTCCCCCCTTTTCCATCGCTACCGTTGTCATCTGTTGAAAATGGATTTGTGGTTTATAAATTTAAACTTGTGTAATGGCGCCATATACTTATAGTTATCTGAGCGCCACAATTGTTATTTTTTAGCAGATTAGTGCCTTTCTAAATAAATATTATGTTGAATCAGATGCAAACTGATCTGCAAAAAAGCTTTGAAAAAAACAGGTAATACTTGAGTTAAGTTTTACTTCTCGGAATCTTTTTCTACAGACCACACAAATCTCTGTAGCACTTTGAGTTGCAACAAACTTTAACGGTAGTTTAACAAACATATATAAAACTTAAGGTACTCCACAAACGCTTGTAAACATAAACAATAATATCTTGCAAAGTTTAGCGAACTTACCGTTGTCGTGCGTGTTGGAACCGGTCCACTGTATGTGGATCAAGTCGTCGGTCGAGTAAGTCCTCCTCGTCGGGGTGAAGTCGTACTCAACTCCGGGAAAAGTCTGCACCCCGTTCCCCCTCTTCCCTCGCACGTTCACGTTTTTTATCACTTTGTCGTCTGGAATTCCTGAAATAAAATCACTTTAATCAAATACTGTTCTGTTTAGCTGTTTTTCAAGTATAATAAAAAGTGATTTTTAACAACCACTCAGTTAATAAATCTGTACGTTTATTTGTTCGTTAAATTATATTTACGACTGCAAGAGTGAAATATTGTTGTTTTACTATCGAGAAGCTAAGAGGTTAATATTAGTTTATACGTTTAAGTTTAACAATATTTTCTTAATTTGATTTTAGATACTACTTTCTATTTTTATGTACTACTTTACTGAGATAATTTAATAACCTTAAATTGAGAAACATTATGTTTTGTTTATCACGTTTGTCTTTGTGCACATGAAAACTGTTAGCAGGAAATTCGCTCACGTTTATTCGAGGAAGTAATTTAAATACAGCTTGCTACGTCATAATAAACTACCTCGCATTCAATGGGCGGTGGTGAAATGAAACATTGCTCTTCGATTTCTTCATACCTGTCAATTTTTTCCGATATTAGCGGCCTTCCCCATTTGTAGACAATTCCAATTGACTTCAATTTCTCGTTGTTGTTTGCTAAGCACTAAAAAACGATCTCTATTGTTGTGCATAAAATTTTAAGTTAATTTTTTACTGTAAAACTTTGTCGCGCACTATTAAAATAATGAATAAGAAAGTATTTAATTGTTGATAAGAACAATCAAGTACTTTATTACGTAAATAAATCTTATCAAAACTATAAACTGAAAAACTTTAAGAATTACACCGAACTAACTTTTATTACTATAAATATAAATATTTGAAAATTACTGAGCGGGATTTTTCATTAAAGTTTTAAAACAGGTTTACAAAAGAAATATTTTTATTTGAGTATTTTTTTTGCAACGATAAAAATTCTCACATAAATCAAGAAAAAATAGAAAAGAAAAAAGACCAAATAAGTTATTAAAAGACTCGTAAAAGTTTTTGTATGCAAAAACTTCCCCCAATTATTGATACGAACAACTCAAACGTACATCTTGCTCGTTGTCTTCGTCAGAAAGCTCGTTGTAATTGTGAAAATCTCGCCACTCTCCGCCTTAGTCATCACACGAGTCCGGATTGTTCGCTTCTAAGATTGTTATGATGTATAGTTCTAATTTAAAAAAAAACAATTGCCAAAAACATGTTAAAATAATTAAATTTTGACAAAATGAAACTCACCTCAAGCAGTAATAAACTGCAACAAGACGCTGGAAACTGATTATAAACTCTGTAAATTAATTAATGCATTCAAATAATTTTTTGCAATATAAAAATACAAAACATGCAATTTTACAGCAATTGAAATAATTGAAATATAACTGTATTAAATAAAAGCTTAAGGTAGTATAAACTGAACAAGATTTTTATTTAGTTTGTAAAGTACAGTTTTAACAGCATTTAATTATTGCTAGCTTCATTATCTAAGTTGGTATTAATGTTACAAGTAAAATGTACAACCTTAATATGTTACACATCATATAACAGAAGTACTGATGTTTTCGGAGAGCATGAAACCGGCCACAAGGTGGTGAACCTGAGCCGCAGTGAGGACGCAGATATCGACATGTCTATTTGCCTGTTGAAGAATAAAAATAACATGGTACAAAGCACAAGTAATAACATGTCAAAATTTTATTTTCAATAAAAAATGCATCGTTTATAATAAACTGGTTTGGTTATGTTTTCTTGATTGAAACAGTCAGTTTACAACTTATTGTAATCAATTATTAATAAGATAACTTGTAGTTTTAAATTATGAAATTTAAGGTATTTAATTTGAAAATGCTAACAAGATTTAGTATTTATTATTTGAATTTTTTCATAGTGAGAATAACAATTTCAAAAATGGTCAAACGTTCAAAAATTCTAATGAAATTAGTTAAAAAAATCAATATAGATATTAATAATCTTATACATAATAAAATATTCATAAAACTAAAATTTATATTAGAAACTTGTTAGTTGTATAAAAGCACATGTTGTTATAAAGTTTGTTATAGTGAGGTATATGTAAATGTAATAAAAATTTTTATTCAGTGTTGTTTTCAAATAAAACTTGTTGTTTGTATAACTTTGTTATATTTAAAACAGCTAGCAATGCAAATGAACCATATTGTTACATCTTAAACTTCACAGCTGTTTAACTGAAAATAAAACTGTACTTGCTATAAAGTGTAGAAAATATAAAAATAAAATACCCAACATTTAAGTTTGATAAAAGTAAAAACTTTCACATTTATACTTAATAAATTAACTCATTGTTAATGTAAGTGCGTACTTTACGCGAATGCGTACCTCTTAGTGTCCTTATCGATGTGAATAGTGCATGTGGTAAACATGATCATATAAAAAGTATAACATACAAGTTAAGCAATATTGCAAACAAGTGATTTTATAAAAAAGAGAAAAAGATTGACTCTCTTGAGGTAGCCTAATTTTGAACACCAACATTTCGGCATCATACGCGTATGCTTAATGTTACACTATTAAGAAAGGCACTTGTAGTGTTTGAGAAAGCGAGCTGGCGACTTAGTCAGCTTAGGGATTTTACAATGTAAAGCTGTAATGAACAAATCCCTAGACGTCTAAGCGGGTAGACGTCGTCAAGGCGAGTTAAGTATTAGTGTTTTGCAGGCATATAGCTTGAGTTGACGTGGCCGTCGACTCGAGCTGGCGTGAAAAGACCGCAGCTGGGCGGTAAGAAGTCGTATAGCAGACCTCATTGAATAAGTAGCGAGGGAAGGTAAAGCGAGAGGAATGGCAGGTACCGTCCGAAGAAAGCCATGTGAAAGCCGGGCTCTCGCAAGAAGTAAAGGTAAAGCGAGAGGAATGGCAGAAACCGTCCGAAGAAAGCCATGTAAAAGCCGCGCTCTCGCAAGAAGTAGCAGTGAGTAAACGAGCTCTGATATGATTCAGCCCAAGTAAAAGAAAGAGTGCGAAATGAAGGGATTAAAGCATTTCTAGAGGTAAAGGTTTGGCCGGGGCGACTGAAGCAGAGAAGGCGAGGTACTAGAAATGGCGAATGGTAAAGCACACAAAATTTAACAAGTAAAAAAGCGGCTGAATCTCACGGTCGCTTTATTGATCAGAGCTCATGTGCAGCGAAGAGTTTTGCGAACGAAGCAGAAGCTTTGAGAAAAAAATTACAGCAAAAGGGGAGGGCTGTTTTTTTCGAAAATTAGTTGAAAATGAATCCAAAATTTTCCCATTTTTTTTCAATTTTTTTTTTCCAATGGCGTTCGTCGAAAGACGTTCGCCTTTTTTTTTACCAATTTTTTTCCGGCTTTAACATTATATTTCAAGGGCGTTTGTCGAAAGACAAACGTCCTTTTTTTTTGCCAATTTTTTTTTGGCTTGCCCAAGAGAGTTTCCCTTAGTAAATGACTGTTTTTTTAATTAAGTTATATCCTAGATTTTGAGCGCTTGCGCCGAAAGGTGAGCATAGTTTTTTTGGCAAATTTTGTTTGACAAAATTATCAATAGCCTTATTAGTATAATGCTGTTTATTTTTGATACTTATAATAAATCAAATTTCTATTCGTATAAGATACAATCAAAAGAAAGATGGTAGTTAGGTTTGATTACTTTGATACATATAAAATGAAAATTTTACATGTTTCAAAACCTACTTTCATCTTTGGTTTTTTGATTTTTTAACTTGATACGTTAAGTTACAATACTAGACTTATTTTAATATGTTGAATGTGTCTATTATGTGGAACTTTTTTTTTTATAATTTTTTTTTCTTAAGCTTAAAGATGAAGTAATAGTTATTTTTAAAAGAAAAATTTATAGTTTTACTAATTTCACCTATATGTGAGTTTTTGTTACAAAATGCTTAATTTAATTAAAACAGATAATTATAATAGAAAATTTTTAAGCTTAGGCAAGCATTATGGTTTTAAAAAAGTGAACAAAACTGGACACCAAGTAAAACAAAAATCAAACTATCAACTAAAGACTATTTTATTAATGACATGGACAAAAGGTATCTTTTCTTTTAGTATATTTTACATAATATAATCTATTATCTGAACAGTTTTTAATAGTGACCAGTCATTAAACGCAATTAAGTTATGTTATAGGCAGTTAAAATATTTTCTTATTCTTTTACAAAACGTGTAAAATAATTGTTTGCTTTTACAACATAAGTATGTGGTTACTTAGAAAATTAATAATGTATTAAATTTACAACTAGCTTGTAATAAGTTTACATGTTTAAATGCTAAAACGTTTTTAATGTATATTGGAAAAATAATTATAAAATATTATAAAAGCTTTCTAACATTTTAATTTATAATCATCATTTTAGTCCCTAATTTAAGTTTTATATGAGTATATGCAGTACTCTGCTAAAAAACATGTTAAACCTTACTTTTCTAGTTTAACATATGCTTTTTGAATAGCAAGTAATTCAAGTTGTACTAAGAGCTAAAAAAATTAACCAACTTCTTATACATTATCTTTCTTTTACTTTATTATTACAAACCGATAGTAGGCTAGATCATTGTATTTTTGTTAATACTAAAACAAATTTAAACGCTTTATTTTATCATTTTGGTTTTAATTTAAAGTCTTTTAATGTTTTAGTTGAAATACTTTACTTATTTTTAATAATTAGAGTTTTTTCAGTATTAACTGTTACGAGTTATAGTTAGTTGTTAAAGTTAGTGGACATGATTTTAAGAAACATCCTTAATTTAAATTTAAGTTCATTGTTTAAAAACTTCTGGCACAGTTGTTACTACAAAACAAAATTTTTCATTAAAATAGAATCTTATAGCAGAAAGTTGGTAAGCTTAGGCAAGCATTAAAATTTTAAATAAAAAGAAGAAGGTAAACACTTTGTACAAATATTTAACTTCAAACCAAAAGCAGTAAATTTTAATTGAAAAGCGTGAACAAAATATTTCTTGTGTTTACATAAGGTCGTTGAATTTCTCAATAGTTTTAATAATGTTAAGAAGAGTGACCAGTAATTTTATTTTATTTATTATGTAAAAGTAAAATTACCTTCATGTTGTGTATTATAACATATACATTGATTGTTTGCTGTAGCAGAAGCGTCTAACATACTATTTGGTTGTTTAGAATATAAAACTATTGTTAATAATTTAGAATATAGTTAAAGAAAAAACTAAGTTACAGCAATGGAAAAAAAACTGATAATGTTATAAATTTCACAACAAGAGTAGTTACACGTTTATAAAATTTGATATAGAAGAATCCTACCCAAGTAACTCGAAAAAGCTGTTACTAAAAAATCTATCGAATTTGCAAAGAAATATATGAAAATAACATACTCAGAAATAAATACTATACTACACTCATGCAAGGCAGTTCTCAGACATGTCAACGAAGTTTGGATCAAAAAGAATGCAAAAGAAGACCTATTTGACGTTCCGATGGGAAGCTACCCTGGCGCTGAAGTTTGCAACTTAATCGTTTCGTTCCTATTGAATAACTCAAAAAAATTATTATCTAAAGATAACTTCGAGTTGTACCGCGATGATGGACTTTTGATAATTAAAAAGCGATAAAAAGAATCATAACGAAGTGTAAGAGGTAAAGAAATTATAGCTCCTAGATTTAAAATAATCATTTAGCCAAATTTCTCAAATAATATTTTTTGATTGTAATTACTTTTAAAAATTACAAAAAATAGCAAACAAATTATTTGTTAGTCTAGCCAACTTTAAACCAAACGTATAAAATTTACAACAAGTTACAGTTAAACATGTTTAAAACAAATAAACTACCTTCATAAAGCCATCAATGAGAAACAGCATTTCTGGGTGTTTTCTGATGTATTCCTCTTTTTGTAGTCTCTGCCATATCTATAAAAATATAATGTTATAATTTACTCTAACTATACTTAAAAGTATTTTAAATTACTTAAATGTAAATAAAACATCATTGAAAATAATAATTTGAGAATAAAATTGTTTGTCAACTGTAAAAGAAAAATCCAAAATTTATGATAATGCTTTTGCTTGAGCATAAAAACCTAAAAAGTTAAACTTTTAGTGTGGTAAACAGAAAGAGTTAAATATTTATTCAATGTAAAATTACTTTAAAATCTTTTATCACTTTGATCTTAAATAAGTCTACAATAATAATGGATATTAGTTTACTAATAGTTGTTATAAATTGTACAATAGAAATAGCTAACAATTAAAGTGCAACAAAAGCTTTAAAAAGTTAGACTGTGGGTTTTTTATCATCAACCCTCTGTTTAACTATCTATATTCAGGCCAATGTTACTTCGTTGCACAATTGACTATTAAGTTATCTAACAAACAGATATGTTTGAGAATTTCAAGTATTGTTTCACCAATCAAACTTATTTCGAATACTTTTTAACTAGTCAAAAATTTCTATAACTTCTTAAGGCTAATTGGGGCCTAATTGTTTTATTAAAAAATTAAACTAGCTATTGCTGGTAAACTATATACTATAGAATACATTTTATGGGGACGGGTCAAATATGCATAAAGACACATTTGCACCGATTGAAACTTTTTTAGTTACTTACTACTATTTTTGTTCTTCTTACTATCACTGTTAACCCTTACCCTTAGTTGGTAACTATTTTTCTTTATATTATTAAAATTGTTTCTTTGTTTCTCTATTTTTTTAGTATCACTGTTACCCCTTACCCTTATATGGTGGTTATTTTATTAAAAATGTTTTTTTATTAGTGTGCAAAATTGTCACTTATGCAAAATTGACCCTTGGTGAAAAATTATCACTTGTGCAAAAGTGACTTTTTGTATATATTTGACCTTTATTCAAAATTTTCATCGTGCATTTTTGACTCATCCCACATCTTATGTACAGTTAGTCCTTACGGAAACATATTGAGATTATTTTTTATTAGCAATTTTTTTAGAAAAATAAAAAAGCTAAAATACATATTTTCCTTGTTTTTTTTAATTGTGCTAATGAACTCAACTTTCAAACAAAAAATTGTTTGATCATAAAATGCCATACTGTTGTATTAAGAACACATAATAATGTAAGCATTTTATGACTGATACTTCCAAAAATCTAGATAACTATTAAAGGTGATAAAAGCCATAAGGGGGTAAACATTGCTTATTAAAAGTTAATCTTAACATGAAGACTTTTATCTTAGCTATCAAATATTTTTAGGCAAAAAAAAGTATTTTCTAGGTATAAGCAATCAAAATTTGTGAGCTCAATATGTTCATTATAAAACAAGTTATCAAAAAAAAGTTAAAAAAATATTCTTCTTTATTTTTACTTATCTTCTTCAAATTTTTACAGAAAGTTCATTACTAACATTTGAATCTTTTTAAAGCAAACACTGTTTATATTTGAAAAAATAAAAACATCTTTTAACATTTTTAACCTATTTTCATATTTTCTATCTAAAACAGTTACTTTTAATTTCTATATAACTGGCTTGTGACAATGTTAATTTTAAAACTTAATATATTTTATATAAAAGCCAATCAATTTTAGTTTTTGTAAAAAAATATTGGACCTTTCCCTTTACATTATAACTTTTCAAATATTAAAACTACTCTTATAAATAATTTCTATTAATTATAAATTAGGTTGTATAAGTTGATAGTACTTACAAAATCACATCCTCTAAAATCTAAATAATAATTATTATTTCCAATTTTTGTTATCCCTTTCAAATCCAAATATAACATATTGAAATCTCAAACTTTGATTAGTTGCACTTAAGTTAATTGTAAAACAGCTTAAATGCAAATTAAACTTTACTTAAAAAACCAACAAAAATCAAGCTTTATAAAATACTTGACCATCTATAGCTTAAAAATGGATCAATTTCAACAGTAGCACCTTGCAATAACAACTTATGTTATCTCAGTAAACAGCGCTTAACAATATTTGTTCCAAAAAGGTTAAATAGTAAAATACAAGTATTATAACAAAATTTTCTAGGTAGTTTAAAAAAATATTGGCCCTTAATGGCTTAAAATTTAGATGGGTTTGAATAATAAATTGAAGTTAATAAAGTCAACAACAGTGGCTAATGGACTTTTAGAAATTTCTTTTGTTTCAGGTTTCTTACCTCTTTGTAGTAGAAAACAAATTGTAGAGGTATAGAAATTATTTTAATTTTGTAAAATTACTTAATAGGTACAATACTACTTTAAATGTATTTCAAAAAAGTAGAACTCCAATTTTATGTGTTTTATAAAAAAATCATTTCTTATCTTTATTGTTTTTTTTTCAAAATCACAAGGTTTTTAAATTGTTTTCCTACAGTATAAAGTTTTTTGTAAGTATCAAATTCCAATTTTTTTAGAATTCTATGTAAAATGTCCACCTATTAAGGATACTAAATGGGTAAATTACTAAAGTATATATAGATTTGATAATCAATCATACTCACCAACTTATTAAATTTTTTTTAAATATTTACAACAGTGAGCCTGAGATTTCAAACAACAACCCTTGTTGGTCTAAATATGTGACAATCATAATCTATTTATTTTTACCAATTATAAAAAAAAGTTTACTGAAATAAATTTGTCCATTTTAACTAACTTTAAATATATATAACAAAAATTTATATAAAATCATAAGTTTTAAAATGTTTTTTAGTGATTTTTATTCAAAATTCCTGTTTTTTCTATGATTCTAGGTTTTATGGCAAACATGTAGCAACTAACATAGTTATTAATACAACTATAAACATAAGAAAATTAAGTAAAAATATTTTAAATTGGTTTTAAGTAAGACTTTTCTATATAAATTGTAATTTAAACTAAAATTAACAAAATTTTGTCAATTAAGACTATTTAAAAACCATAAAGTCCAAATGTAAATGTTGAGTAAAACTTCACTATAATTTATGATCAATTTTTGATTTAATCATATTTACATTAAAGTCTTGGGTTATATTTAACTTTAGGTGAGCACCTACATCAAGCTGAAATTATAATACATTTGATGTCTTATTTAAGGCCATGGGGGGGGGGGGGTAAACCATGCTTTTTACTAAATGATCTCATTTTTAAGAATTTTTTCTAAACTTAAGGATGCTTTTTATTGTTTTAAAAAATTCAAATTATTTTTAGAGATATGACTAGTCAAATTTGGGACGCATTATAGGTTTTCTATGGAAAAACTTAAACAGCAAAAAAAGACGCTTTTATTTAGAATCTGTCTACTCTTACATTTTTTAATTAATCTTCTTCAAATTTTTAGTCAAATCTTTATACAGTAACAAAAAACATTACTTTGGAACTAAAAAAAAATTCTAAAGTAACATTTTTTCTTTAAATATAAGGAAAATTTCCTGAAAATTTTGAGAAGATTGCTTGAAAAATGAAGGAGGAGATAGATTTTTAGTGATTTTAAAAATTTCCAAGAAAATTGACCTTGAAAAATGTGAGGTCCATACGTTTGTATCGGAAACTTTTGATAAAAAATAAAATATCTTAAAAGTTAAATGATGCTTTTGAATTCTATAAAAACAGGCGGTAACTTCCTAGGATGATGTCGTACCAATATCAAAGCAAAAATATTTTACACTTTCTAATTTTACACTCTAATAAGACAAGCATAGAGTTGAAAAGCTCTAAATATAAATTATACTCTAATCATAAAGGCCTTGGGGTAAACAAAATGAATTTCAGATTTAAAAAAAAGCTACCAATCGAGGGTAAGGGTTAGGGGTACGGTAATAGTAAAGTAATAAACTAATAAAAATATTATAAATAAGAAAACTAAAAAAAAGATTTAAAAAAACAAAAAAAAAAGCTACAAATCAGGGGTAAGGGTCAGGGGTAACAGTGATAATTAAAATAAATAAAAATAATTAAAATTATTTAAAATATTTAAAAAAAGTTTTTTGTCAAAATTTGAGTAATCGTGTTCCCTATATTTCAATTTTATACTTGTCTTATCAAATTGTAAAACTGAAAGTGTAAAATATTTTCACTTTGATATTGGTGCAACATCATCCTAGGAAATTACCAAACAGGCTTGTAGTTAGTATTTAAAGCTTTCATATAAAAGCCAAAGTAAATTTTTGTAAAAAAAATTGTCGGGCCCCCCTCCCCCTATGGCCTTAATCATAGCTTTAGGCTAAAAGTTTATCTTTTGAAAATACATCAATAAAATTAAACTTATATATCATAAACTAATGAACTTAAATATTTAATTTTTAATTTTACAATATATAGTGATTTTATCAATACAATAATTTACATTGATTATGATATTGTAAAATAAAATTGATAAACTATCTTAGTTTATAATATATTAATTTAGTTTTTCTATGAATTTAAATAGCTTGTTTAGAACAAAATGATGTTTTTTTAGCCTAAAATTATGGTTATTGAAGACATCAAGTGTATGTTATTTTCAGTTTGATATTGGTTATCACCTAAACTTAACCATAACCAAGTCTTGTTATTGTAAAAACATATTTTAATTTTTTGGTGAGTTTTTGTCTTAAACTTAAAATTTAGTAATATGTGAAAAACAACAAACTGAAATTAGTGAAGAATACTGCTTTATAAAGATTTTATTAAAACTTTATCATAACTCAGAATTAAATCAATATTATTTTTACTTAAAATAACCTTAATCAACTATGACTTTCCTAACTTATTGACTAATTTTAGTTTATTTTGATTAGAAATATAGGTAATAAATTAACAGTTTTAAATTAAATTCACTAATATGTATAAATGAATATATGTAGTAAATACAATGAGTAATATACATAAATATAAAAACTTTGTTATTTACTTTGGTTTATAAATTGATGTAAACTTAACAACTTAAAAAAAGTTAAAATTTATACATATAGATGTAATGTAAACAAGTTATTACAAACACTTAGAGATATATGATGCAGTTTCAAGTTATTCTTTAAAATATTTCATAATTAAAATAATACTATCACATACCTTTCATTGGCTTGCCTTGCATTGTATATCTGTCTAACAGTTAAAACAAATGTTATGTTGTATTTCTGAGCATGCGCAGTAATAAAACAAACAGGTTACCACAAAATTTTTACACTAAGTATTTTGTTAACCAGGGATTAGTAATACTAGGCTAGAAAAAAAAAATCGTAATCAAAGTTAAATGTTTATAGACAGTTTCAACATTTTTATGAAATTGACAAGATTTATTTTGAACTTAGTATAGTATTTAGCATTGTTTTGAATAAATATAAAAGTTAATATTTAACAAGCTTTATTTATTTTAAAAATCGAGTTTAATTTATTTAAACTAATGTTCCAACAAAATATAATTTTAGCATGTGACACTTTAAATAAATGTTTTTATCTTGCTTTGTACATTTCTTCATCGCTATCATGATTTTTTGTTTAGAAATCATTGTTTAATAAAATAATGTTTTTCCAATGTATTAAATTGAAAGGAATTAAATTAAAATAATTAAATATTATTACTATTTAAAACAGTGTATCACAAATTTAAAAAGTATGATTGTATCGTTAATTCTTTTAGATGTATTGAAAAATTAAATTTAACATTTTCCTTAAAGTTTTGAAAAAAATTATAGATTCTACTACGGAAAAATAAATAAATTTTTAATGAGTATAATTATAAAAAGATATTTAGATATTGCATTTTCAATAAAACTAGAAAGTAAAACACTACTGTTATTTAAAAATGTAAAAAGTTTTAAAACTTGGACCTTCTTAACGACTAAACTACCTAAGTAAAGTATATAATAACAAAATCTAAGTCTTCCAAACTTTGTATATAAACAATCATTATATTTATCTATATCTCAAAATACAAAGGAATGCGAGTTTTTAATGTGTTTAACAATTAGTGTCTTCGTTTTAATAAAAGATAAAACTTTAAAACATTGCAATAGTATCATTTAAACAATAGTCAGTGTATAAATTTTTAATACTCTAAATATGAAAATGAGTCTTTTTTTAGATTTAATAAGATAAAAACTATGTAGTTTACTACCAAAATGTTTATAAATAAAAAGCGTTAACAAACAAGTCCTTGCCATACTTGCCATATTTTATAGCATTTCGTTTGTGCTTATGTGAATGTAATGTTAATTCACATAAATAGCTATAAAGTATAAAGTATGGAAAAAATGGTCAAGCAAATAAAGAATTTGTACGTATACTAGAAATTATATTTTTAGTTTAACTGTGATTAATTAAATATACATATGTTCATACTTTTAAAAGTTTTTAATTAATACTAGTTTGTTATTTGAAGCTGTTATTGAAAACTTTTGTGTTGATAAAACTCGGTAGTAAATTTTTTGTAACTTATGATAAAGTTTTTATTTCTTTTTATTAAGTTTCTACGGAAAAGTATACAGCTCTCCTTCCAAAAAATAACAGCTGCTTTACAAAGATTAACTTAATTTGTTTAAAATAATACTTAGCGATTTGTTTTGTTACTAACAATCAGTTTTTATCTGAACAAACTGTAGTTATGTAGATATGATTAAGCTAAAGACTTTTTAAGTGTTTTACAAAGGCAAAAGTTTTGAAAATATTCAGTTATAAAATAAAATGCTAAAGTTAAACCAGTGTACTATTTAAACCATATTTATAGTTTGGTACTGGTATCGATGTATTATTTTTTTAATAAACTTAATTTAAAAAAAAAAACTTTATTAGGTTTACAGTCTAACGAATTATTCCCATACTTTTAAAAAGTTAACACTTCAGACTTCATAGGTTTTATTTATTAAACTATTTTTCATCAATTTATATAAAAACAAGAAATGACAGAATTTTTTGTCTTAACAGTTATTTTTCTTTTAGTTTTGCAATCTGGTATTGTGAAAACTTATAATGTCATGTAAAGTAAGTTTATAAAAACAACAAACTGGTTAATATGATTATAAATAAGTTTAGGTGTTTATTAGTTAATTAATATTTTTATATTGTTTTTTATCAAATAATAAATTTTATTATGGCACAAAATCATTAAAACTCAAGTTGAAATGTCATACAATGTAACAGAGCAGTGACTAAACTCAATTAATTCAATGATTTTAAAGTTTCTTTTTTTTTTTCGTTAAAGCACATAGTCAAGTAAATTCATGCTAACAGTTTAATATAAATTTTATCCAGATTGATGTTATTGAAATAAAAATACATTTAAAATCCGTTTTAAACTAAATGTTCAATTTTTAAGTTTTATATTTCGAAAAAAGCTAATTATATGTCATTATTTTGTTATGGTTATAATAATAAGATATTTCACCATTAGCTAAACAAACAATAACATTTTTTTTAGTAGCACTTATTGTATTCACTTTATTTTATGAATTGCGAATTAATAAGCTAATTATAACTTTTGTAAACTTGTGAGTAAATTTTAATTGTAAAACTAAACTGATATCAAAAAGTTACTTAAACTTTTATTACATTCTTATATATTATCTAAACAAGTTAAGATAAAAGCATCAACGTTGAATTACTTATTGATTTTTAATTATGTTAATTAAAAAGAAAGGCACTGTTATTATTAATCCAATTGTGTAGTTTAACTTTTCAAAAGCATATGTTTAAAACTAAGCATTTTAACCTAATTATATTCGTTATGGAATTTTTTTTTTTGAAACTATATGTGAAGTTCCGTAGTCAACATTTGACAACAAACAAAATGTTTGCTTTTGTTACTGAAGTTTTCTTTAATCTGTTTACAACAACGTTTGTTCAAATTTTAGTAATTAGTGATTACTGTATAGCAAATGACAATAACTATTCGAAACAATTTAATTAATTTATTTTTACTACGAATTCTATATTTCAGGCTTAATTAGACATTCACCTAATAATTTTATAATAATAATATAGGAAGATTCATAACATATTTTAGATTTTATTAAGTTGTACACAATATTTATTCACATACAAATTACAAGTTTTCGTTAAGCCATTTTTCAAAAAAAAATTATAAAAATAAAGTAATAATTTATAGTGATGACGTTATTTGTGTGGTTGATAGATCTGACTACTGTTAAACATTAGTTTTAAACTTGATAAATTTAACTTTTTGAAACTTGTATTTATAATCTGTTTTAAACCAATCCGAATAACTAGTTGGTATTTTCAGAGTTCAAAATAAAAACGTTATAGTTTATAGACTTACAATTTAACTATAACTAATGTCTACAATTAAGATTAAAAATGTTTTGTCGACATGAGCTTTGTTGATACCTACCTAAGCTTTCAAGTAACTAGAAAACTTGTCCTTCTAAAGAAACCAACTATTTATTGCAATTTTCTTTGTTTAAAAACAAGTGTTTTGAATTGTATCTAATGTTATAGTAGTTTTAGTATTATAACTTTTGTTTTGTTTAAGTTCTTTACACTTTTTGAAAAGCTGTAAAAAAGAAAATAGTATTTTTTACTAACTATATTGTGCTTATTTTTTAATTATATATGAACTAACATCTTTTAGATGTACCATTTAAAGATCTGCTTATTTTTGTAGACTGATAACAAAAAAAAATAGTATCATGATACTTACCGTCTTAATATAAAATCTAAGTTTTGGTTTTAGTAACATACTATAATTTTGCTAAAAAAAGCATTTTAGTTTGTAAAACGATTTTATATTAAACATTTATTGAATACTAACTTATTCATTGGAACTTCGCCGTAAAACAGCTTTTAAACTTTTTAAGCAATCTTAAAAAGATATACTAAAATTGTTCAAGTTTAAAAAGTGTTTGAAAAAACCTTATTCTAACACTTCTAATTAACTTGTTGAATAAAGAAATTAAGTTAAAAATTTTTAATATAAACTTAAAATTTAAAAAATATAATTTAACAATTCGAATAACATTTCTGCATTTACTTTCTAGTCGATGCGTCTCAATGAATCTAAAAAATGGCAAATGTTTTTAGTTTATTCAAGTATAAAAGAAAACTAAAAGATTTATGAAGTTATGAATTGCAATTATTTCTCATTTTTCTTTTAATCATAATTTTAAAGTTTTATTTTATTCAACTCACTAAGTTTACAATAGTATTTTATAGTACGACAATTTGTTTATTCTTAATTTTCATATTAAACGATTAGTTTTGTTAACTCTCTAGTTTATAATATAAATTTACTTTTGAAATAAATTATTTCATTGAACAGTTATGTTATTAACATTATTTATTTATTTAAACTGATTACTAAAACAAGTTATTTTAAAATCTTAGATGCATTTATACCTCTAAAAGAATTAAGATTGTCAAACGACTTCAATATTCAGTCTTTGGTATTTGATCAAATTGCATTTTTGTTTACACGAATGTTAAACACAAAATGGATTTTGTTTACATTGTAACAATAGACTTTGTATGTAAAAACAACATTACTATTGTACAAAGAACATGAAGCTTCTCTATTTGGTTGTTTATATGGACTTTGATTGATCCTTTGCATTACCTTCTGGACCTTAAGTATGTTTTTGTTATTGAAAATATTATTTAAATTGATAAGAAAAAATTCAAGTGAATAAATGTAGTAGTATTTTAATTTTTTCTTTCAGTTTAAATAGCTTAAACAGTTTTTATCATTCTATGAGTTAAAATGGTAATATGTCATGTAGAACTGACTATTAAAGTTTTTATTCACTATTTGTAGTAGATTAAGTAGTATATAACATTTTATCTAATTGGTAAACACTTGCTTTTGAGTTTTAAAATGTGTCCTCACTTTTTTGTTTTAAATCATGATTTCTGAAAAAATCCTTGTGTTGTTTTTTAAATGTCAAGTCACTTAAGGTGTTTTTAACAGGAATACCAAACAGTCAGCATACCCAAGGTAATTTATTGTTTTTTTAAACTTAAGCTGATATAGACTAACTCAAATATGATCTTTAAGAAACTCAGTCCAAGCAGAAATAGTTTAATTTTTGTTAAAACTCAGACTATTTTTGTATCAACTTATTTAAAACATTTAAAATATATAACATATCTAATTTTCATTATTTTATGATAATTACAGAGCTGCCAAAAAACTTTAAAAACCTAAAGATGGAAAATTTTAAAAAAAATTCTGGATTTTTACAACTTTTTAATGTAAAGTAATGACATTTTGACTCCACACTAAAAGTCCATTATTTAGATATTTTTTATTATTATTATATATTTTTTTATATTTTAAAACATATTTAGAGTAGCTTTACTGTATCTATGTCAATGTTATGCTATTTATAACATCCTTTTTACATTTAAATTAGTTATATATTAAAAGTACATCTAAAATCTTGTACTTGTGAAAATCTCACAGGAATTTCTCAAAACCAATTGAAAACCCAGTTATTAGTTGCTAGTCAATAAAATTTTTCATTTTCATTTTTATGTTTATTTAATCTTGTATATTATTGTTAAAAAAATAAATGTAATAATATAATTTAATCTTTAAAACAAAAATACTAATTACTAATTTTTATTAATTAAGTATAAATGTATAGCTAAAGAAAAAAATTATCATGGCACATTGGTTAGTCAAAATTAAGTTTTATAATATTTTGTTTCATCTCTTTTCAGTTAAGTAAGTATCTAAATTTAATTTTTTTAACAATCAAATTGTTAATATCAGTTATGGATAAATGTGTTTCTGGTAATTTTTGATTAAAGTGGATTAAGTATAAGTTACTTTTACTAAATTTTTGATATAGTAGGTTAGATCAAGGTTTAAAAGATAAGACAAGTGTTTTTTACAACATTTCAAATTTAAGTTTTATTATGATGATTCTTTTTAAATAAAATTAGTTACAGAGACTTTGAAACAAAATCTTTAAAATATATTAAAATATATTTAAATGATTAAATTTAACTGATTTAGTTTATTCCTTTCATATGGTACCAATTAAAATCTTCCTAAATTGATCAAATACATATCAAAAGTAATTTTAAATTCTAAGATGTAAACAAACTGTTATTTTTTAGATTGAATTTAATAACCAAAATGAAAAAAACCTTTTCACTTATGGCTTAGTAGCTCAGTAGTTTTTCTATGATAAAAGCAACCTGAAAATACAAATTAAAAATTAATCTTTTGTTCAAAATTACTCAAATGTTTAAAAACTTAAATGGAAGTTACATAGGTTTTTTTAAAAAAGTATAAAAGTTTTCAAGTTTTGGCATATATTCTAAAAGTATTGATAGTGTAAGTAAATTAGGTAGTACTCTTGTATAAAGATTGCAGTGGAAATGCAAAAACACATAAGTCAAAATTTTAATAATAACTTAAATAAGTTCAGTAAAGCAATATTGAGATTTTAATGGAACTTTACTAGTAATTGAATGTATTTAATCTCAAAGAAGTTTGATTTATTACTTTATGGCATTAAGAATTTTTAAAACACAAGCCCATCACAAAAATGAACTCCGTCATTATAAAAGTTATATAACATTAATAAAATAAAATAAATAAAGAATAGTTGATCCAGTTTTATATTAAATTAAATAACACTATTTTATAAATAAATTTTAACTTCTTACTGGGGCTGCCACAAACTCATGATATTCAAAATAATCAAATACTTCTGGACAGATTGTAAAAAATCTTAGAATAACCAAGGACAACTCTGGACAACTCAGGACAGATAACTCAGGATCATAGTATTTTTATAAGTTTTTAAGGTTTTAAGACCATTGTTTTTTAGATCTTGGGTGTGATTAAATTAATTCATTTTCAATTTTTTTTTTTGATTTTATAACCATTTCTGTTAAAGAGTTTGATTTTTTGAAGCTAAAAAAATATTTCAATTTGATTAGTCTATTAAAAAAACCAACATGAATTAAGACAGTTTAAGGTCATTCAAGATAGTTTTTATCACTCAGGACAACTTTTTGAATCAAAGAGTGGCAACGCTTAGTTTTAGTCAAAGTGTCAACTATGTTTGTTTCATAACTATTTACCTTTTAAGATATTTAATAAAAATGTTAATAAGTTTATTTATTTTTTTGTTTATAGAGCCATAGAGTTTACTTATGTTAGATTCACCCTTTCTTCAATATTGTTTAATAGCTACCATTTAAAGCTTACTAAAAAGTTTATAAACTTTCGAAGAAAGCTTTAGGTATAACAAACAAAGCTCCTTTTTAAATTATTTATACTTTAATTTTCTCAGAAGAAAGTTTAATTAAACTATGCTTACTAACAAACATCTGTATAGCAGAACATAAAGTTATGAAAGTATCAAAATTGTCATTGTATAAGAAGCTCAAAGTGTTGTAGTTGCTGACTTTGTTTTAAATTGATATTCTGTTCTTAGATTATCCTAACTTTTTTTAAATAACTTCTTTTTTTAAAAAATATTTCTAACAAAATAACTTTTGTCAATCATTTTTTAGTTATTGTAGACTGAAATCTTTAACCTCAATATTTGTAATCAAAATGTTGACATAATACTTGTCATTTTATTAGAAACAAACTGTTTTTATTTTAAGAAAATTAACTCATTAACCACACAATAAATCTAACTTTTTTTACATTTATAAAAAGCAACCAGTTATTTTTTAGCACTTTAACAGAGTTAAAATGTCATTTGTGTTAAAATTCTTGTCAGTTGATTAATTGATATAAATTTTTACAACTGTTAATTACTAGTTGTACAAACATATAATTGATAACTAGATCAACTTTTATTTCTTTAATTGAGATATTTCATTCTTTATACGGTTGCAATAAATTTAATAAGTTTATGCATTGTTATTATCTAAGAGTAATAATTTTGAGATGATCAATAGACAGTTTATAGATAAAATGTAATTTGTAGAAAAAGCTTAAATTATTTTGAAAATTTATAATTAGTACACATTTTTATGATATAAACACCAATATCATTCTAATATAAAAATTCTTTTACTTAGGATATGGATAAACAACCATTTAGTACAAGCAGGTAAAGCTCACTGAATAAGCTCTTTAAAAGATACATTTTCAACATGTCATTACTAGTGCTCAAGGAGACTTTATAAAATGGTTTTTTGTAAAATTTTGATGAAAATAGACACAAAAAGCTGACAGTAAACTATTTTATACATAAAATTTCCTTGTCTGTAGATGGTAGGTTTATTTATAATACAATGTTTATCTTTTTAGCGTTAAATTATAATACTTACCTAAACCAAGCAAGGCACTTTTAAAAACAGTTATTTTTTATGATTCTTTACACTTTTTTTTGTTGTATTTAAGTATTTTGTGTATAAATAACTGTATTATGTTGTATAGTATATCAATTAGTTAAGCAATTAAAATTTGAATACAATCATTTAATAAAAAACTTTATACTTTTACTTTTTACTTGTTTTTTACTAACATAAAACTGTTTGACTCAACAAGATCTAATCATAAAAAGTAAAATTTTTGATTTTGTTCACTTAAAGGTAAAAAAGTTTTTAATTTTTAAATGAAATAACTACTTATTTAATTTGTTTATCTATTTTTTCACCATTTAACAATGATCGATCTGTTTAGTTAATAACTAATAATAAAATACTGTTCAAACAGTTTAATAACTCTACACTCTCCTTAGCTAATAAAAGCACCAAAAACCCTTTATTTAAAAGGGTTGACAAAATGTTTAATCTCATTACACATAATTAGATATTAGAAAAATTAAATAAATTGTAGTTATCACATACTCAAAAAATTAAAGCAGTTGTTTTAAAGTTTTTAAAATACACACATGAAACATTTGAATTATCTAGAAACAATTTCTGTTTAATTATAATGCTCATCGACTGTTTATTTTACAGTATACTTCACATATAAGGTTTTGTGACCTACTGGTTTTTTTGAACATAATTTCGTCCGAAACGTACAATTCTTCTATTTTTCTTGTATCAGGTTGACCAGTAGTAGCACCTTTGGATATTGACATACCCGTGGGAATCTTGGAGCTTTTCGAGTGGAAGTGGTAAACTGAGTAGTAAACGTGGAGACCAACTCAATCAATGAATCGTAGCTGATTGCTCAAGGGGATTTACATACTGAAAAGGTTTGTTTGGAATTTTTACAAGTGTAACCAAAAAATTGTACAATAAATTTTTTTTAAACACATGAAAAGCATGCCTTAATTTAATTGAAGTTCGTATATGTTATGATGGAATTTAATACTGTATATGTAATATTAGAAAGCTTTATAAAAGCAATATGATACTATGGAAATGAAAAAACCATTCATAACTGCAATTAATTTTCTAATTATATTGAAAAGTAGATCTACAATAATATACGAACTGACACTAAAATTGTAATATTCTAAATTAAATACCTCAAATTAAATTTAAAGTTTTAAATTTTTTTCAGCTATTATTGAATTAAACTATTTAAACAAACTGAAATAAGAAACACCATGCTTATTTAAAATGTTGCAAACAAAAAGAAGCCCTTTATTAAATTTGACTGGAATGTTTAAACAGTGCAGTTTTTAATAAATTTTTATAGATGCGATGTAATAATTATGCTGCATTAACTAAAGTAAAAACTAATTTGTCTCATTTTCCTATAAACTGTAGGGATTAAATTATATTTTAAATTTGCATAAGGTACAATATTACAAAAAAATTGCTCATTTGTGTGATTATGATGTCATAAAACATCAAAAGATGTTAAAATTGTTTACAATAAATGCTTATCAGCATAAGCATCCATTCAGAAATATTTTATGGGACATTTGAAAGTCAAAAATGGATATAAATTTGTTCAGCTATCCTCCAAAAGTACTCTTACATAATGTTTTCTTTTAGACTCAATCAAAACTGCAAGCTTTAATAAGAGCAGATTTCGAAAATAAATTAGTTTGTAAAAGTTTGTGTGGATTTTGATAGCATTATTTACAAAAAAATATAGACTAACTAAATAAATACTGTTGTGTATTTTGTAAATAAGCTTGTTAACTTTTATACAGCCTATTATAGTTTTTAGTCGATTAATTAATAGTAAGTAATTAACAGTTTTTTTCATGCTGACAGCAACAAAAGATTCTTTTGTTTAATATGAAATTGTTTGTATTTGTTTTTACATTAGTTTGAACTATACAAAAAGTAAATTTTAGTTTGAAATAAGAATATTTCTAACAAAATAACTTTTGACAATTATATTTTAGTTATTGTAGACTGAAATCTTTAATCTCAATATTTGAAAATCAAAATGTTGACACAATACTTGTCAGTTTAGTAGAAAAAAACTGTTTTTATTTTGAGAAAATTAACTAATTAACGAGACAATATATCTAACTCTTTTTACATTAACAACAAGCAACCAGTTATTTTTTAACACTTTAACAGAGTTGAAATGTCATTTGTGTTAAAGTTCTTGTCAGTTGAGTGACTGGTATAAATTTTTACAACTGTTAATTACTAGTTGTACAAACATATAATTGATAACTAGATCAACTCTTATTTCTTTAATTGAGATATTTTTATGCTAAAAACGATTGCAATAAATTTAATAAGTTTATGCATTGTTATTATCTAAGAGTAATAATTATGAGATGATCATTAGACCGTTTATAGATAAAACGTATTTTGTAGTAAAAGCTTAAATTATTTTGAAAATTTATAATTAGTACACATTTTTATGATATAAACACCAATAACTTTCTAATATAAAAACTCTTTTAATTAGGATATGAATAAACAACCATTTAGTACAAGCAGGTAAAGCTCACTGAATAAGCTCTTTAATAGATACATTTCAAACATGTCATTACTGGTGCTCAAGGAGACTTTATAAAATGGTTTGTTTCAAAGTTTTAATGAAGATAGACAAAAAAACTGACAGTAAACTATTTTATCCATAAAATTTCCTTGTCTATAGATGGTAGGTTTTATTCAAAATACAATATTTATCTTTTTAGCATTAAATTATAACACTTACCTAAACCAAGCCAGGCGCTTTTAAAAACAGTTATTTTTTATGATTCTTAGAACTTTTTATTTGTTATATTTAAGTATTTTGTGTATAAATAACTGTATTATGTTGTATAGTATATCAAGTAGTAAAGCAATTAAAATTTAAATACATTCATTTAACTAAAAAGTTTATACTGCTACTTTTTGCTTGTTTTTTACTAACATAAAACTGTTTGACTCAACAAGATTTAATCACAAAAAAAAAAAATTATTATTCTACACATGAAAATAAAAGAATACTTTTATTTCTAAATGAAATAACTACTTATTTATTTTGTTTTTCTATAACTTTACCGTTTAATGATGAGCGATCTGTTTAGTTAATAACTAACGATAAAATGCTGTCAAACAGTTTAATAACTCTACACTCTCCCTAGCTAATAAAAGATTCAAAAACCCTTTATTTAAAGGGGTTGAGAAAATGTTTAATCTCATTACAAATAATTAGATATTAATATAATTAGATAAGTTAAAGTTTTTACATACTAAAAAAAATTAAAGCAGTTGTTTTAAAGTTTTTTAAATACACACATGAAACATCTGAATTATCTAGAAACAGTTTCTGTTTAATTATAATGCTCATCGACTGTTTGTTTTACAGTATACTTCACATATAAGGTTTTGTGACCTACTGGTTTTTTTAAACATAATTTCGTCCGAAACGTACAATTCTTCTATTTTTCTTGTATCAGGTTGACCAGTAGTAGCACCTTTGGATATTGACATACCCGTGGGAATCTTGGAGCTTTTCGAGTGGAAGTGCTAAACTGAAACAGTTCGTGGAGACTTACACCATCAATGTCTATTACTGGCTGCTCAAGGGGTTTTGCATACTGTAAAGGTTTGTTTTGAAACTTTTATTTAGTGTAACCAAAAAGTTGTACAACAAATGTTTTTATATACATAAAATGCATGCCTTAATTAATTTGAAGTTTATATATGTTGTTGAAAAATTTAATGAAATATAATTTGAAATAGACAGCTTTATAAAAACAATATGATACTATTGAAACGAAAATAATTTTGAAGTGTTGATCTACAAGAATATACGAACTGACACTCCAATTGTAAAATATTAAGTTAAACCGCTAAGAATTAAATTTTAAGTGTTTTGAAAATTTTAGCTTTTAGAGAATTAAACTATTTGAATAAACTGAAATATAAAACACCCTGCTTATGTAGAATGTTGCAAACAACGAGAAGCTAATAATTAAATTTAAGTGGAAAGTTTAAACATTGCAGTTTTGAATAAGTTTTTATAGATGTGGCGTAATTGTTAAGCTGCATAAATTGAAAAAAAAAACAAGTTTAATGAAATTTACTATAAACTTAATTATATTGAATTGACTTTTAAGTTTGCGTAAAGTACAATATTACATAAAAATTGCTCATTTATGTGGTTATGGTGTCATAAAACATCAAAAATTGTTAAAATTGTTTTAAAAATATACTTATCATTATAAAAATCCATTTAAAAATACTTTATGTGAAATGTAAAAGTTACATAAATGGATAGTATAAGATTTTTGTGGGTCAAGTAATTTATACAGAAGTCATCTCCAAAGTACTCTTTACCATTACAAAATGTTTTCTTTTATACTATAAAAAAACTGAATGCATTAATAAGAGCTGACTTCAAAAAAAAAAAATAGTTTGTATAATTTTATTGTGTATACTAATAGCATTTGTTTACAAAAAAAATATAGATTAACTAAATAAACACTGTTATGTATTTTATAAACAAGCTTCTTTACTGTTATAGAGCCTATTATAGTTTTTATCAGATTCATTAGTTGTAAATAAGTTACAGTTTTTTTCATCCTAACTGAAATACAAGATTAATTTGTTTTGTATAATACTATTAGTATTTATTTACGTAATTTTGAACTCAGCAAAGAATAAAAAAATTACTTATGTTCGTATAATATTAAAAGAAGGTTTTTGTTTTTATTACTATTTAATATACTGCTGTAAAAAGAAAAATATAGTAAAATTTAAATACTGATTTGTGTTTTACAAATAAACTTAGTTACTGTTAATCGAGATCTTGATGTTATTATAGAAAATTGAAATTTAAACTCGAAAAGTTTTACAAATGAATCAATCAAAAAATAAAAGTTGCTTAGAGTGGAAACACTTTGGCGTTTTCGATCTGAAAAAAAAAAGTAAAAACTGTTAGGTCTGAAACACAGTGAATTCCGAGGTGACCTGCGACTTAAAAAAAGTAAAAATTAAAGTCGTATACACGCCTGAATGAGGTGTGACTGGCGACTAAAAAAAAGTAAAAACGAAACGGTCGTAGGACACTTACCGGAATTCAGTGTGACAGGCTTTAAAAAAAAGTAAAACCGACCCTGGCCTCCGCCCTTTACCTAGATTCACCGTTTCAGGCTTTAAAAAAAGTAAAAATATTTCAACGAAAGTAGGGCGAAAGTAGCTATTTTACATATTTTTAGCGCAAATATCGTCCTTTAACTAAAAAAGTGCAAAAAGATAATGGGGTGCAGCGCGATTCGACGGTCCAACAAACGGTGCCGGGAAAATTTTAGGGGGGAGGGGCGCGCGAAAACTCGTTTTGGGGGTCCCGTGGGAGAGCGAAAACACCGGTTTTGGTCCGGTAGAGGTCATTTTTGGTACCAAATTCGGGTGGGAAAATTTTAGTTTTCGGGCTATGAAAATTCGAAATTTTGACGTTTTTGTAGGTTGAAAAAAGTAAAAGTTGCTTAGAGTGGAAACACTTTGGCGTTTTCGATCTGAAAAAAAAAAGTAAAAACTGTTAGGTCTGAAACACAGTGAATTCCGAGGTGACCTGCGACTTAAAAAAAGTAAAAATTAAAGTCGTATACACGCCTGAATGAGGTGTGACTGGCGACTAAAAAAAAGTAAAAACGAAACGGTCGTAGGACACTTACCGGAATTCAGTGTGACAGGCTTTAAAAAAAAGTAAAACCGACCCTGGCCTCCGCCCTTTACCTAGATTCACCGTTTCAGGCTTTAAAAAAAGTAAAAATATTTCAACGAAAGTAGGGCGAAAGTAGCTATTTTACATATTTTTAGCGCAAATATCGTCCTTTAACTAAAAAAGTGCAAAAAGATAATGGGGTGCAGCGCGATTCGACGGTCCAACAAACGGTGCCGGGAAAATTTTAGGGGGGAGGGGCGCGCGAAAACTCGTTTTGGGGGTCCCGTGGGAGAGCGAAAACACCGGTTTTGGTCCGGTAGAGGTCATTTTTGGTACCAAATTCGGGTGGGAAAATTTTAGTTTTCGGGCTATGAAAATTCGAAATTTTGACGTTTTTGTAGGTTGAAAAAAGTAAAAGTTGCTTAGAGTGGAAACACTTTGGCGTTTTCGATCTGAAAAAAAAAAGTAAAAACTGTTAGGTCTGAAACACAGTGAATTCCGAGGTGACCTGCGACTTAAAAAAAGTAAAAATTAAAGTCGTATACACGCCTGAATGAGGTGTGACTGGCGACTAAAAAAAAGTAAAAACGAAACGGTCGTAGGACACTTACCGGAATTCAGTGTGACAGGCTTTAAAAAAAAGTAAAACCGACCCTGGCCTCCGCCCTTTACCTAGATTCACCGTTTCAGGCTTTAAAAAAAGTAAAAATATTTCAACGAAAGTAGGGCGAAAGTAGCTATTTTACATATTTTTAGCGCAAATATCGTCCTTTAACTAAAAAAGTGCAAAAAGATAATGGGGTGCAGCGCGATTCGACGGTCCAACAAACGGTGCCGGGAAAATTTTAGGGGGGAGGGGCGCGCGAAAACTCGTTTTGGGGGTCCCGTGGGAGAGCGAAAACACCGGTTTTGGTCCGGTAGAGGTCATTTTTGGTACCAAATTCGGGTGGGAAAATTTTAGTTTTCGGGCTATGAAAATTCGAAATTTTGACGTTTTTGTAGGTTGAAAAAAGTAAAAGTTGCTTAGAGTGGAAACACTTTGGCGTTTTCGATCTGAAAAAAAAAAGTAAAAACTGTTAGGTCTGAAACACAGTGAATTCCGAGGTGACCTGCGACTTAAAAAAAGTAAAAATTAAAGTCGTATACACGCCTGAATGAGGTGTGACTGGCGACTAAAAAAAAGTAAAAACGAAACGGTCGTAGGACACTTACCGGAATTCAGTGTGACAGGCTTTAAAAAAAAGTAAAACCGACCCTGGCCTCCGCCCTTTACCTAGATTCACCGTTTCAGGCTTTAAAAAAAGTAAAAATATTTCAACGAAAGTAGGGCGAAAGTAGCTATTTTACATATTTTTAGCGCAAATATCGTCCTTTAACTAAAAAAGTGCAAAAAGATAATGGGGTGCAGCGCGATTCGACGGTCCAACAAACGGTGCCGGGAAAATTTTAGGGGGGAGGGGCGCGCGAAAACTCGTTTTGGGGGTCCCGTGGGAGAGCGAAAACACCGGTTTTGGTCCGGTAGAGGTCATTTTTGGTACCAAATTCGGGTGGGAAAATTTTAGTTTTCGGGCTATGAAAATTCGAAATTTTGACGTTTTTGTAGGTTGAAAAAAGTAAAAGTTGCTTAGAGTGGAAACACTTTGGCGTTTTCGATCTGAAAAAAAAAAGTAAAAACTGTTAGGTCTGAAACACAGTGAATTCCGAGGTGACCTGCGACTTAAAAAAAGTAAAAATTAAAGTCGTATACACGCCTGAATGAGGTGTGACTGGCGACTAAAAAAAAGTAAAAACGAAACGGTCGTAGGACACTTACCGGAATTCAGTGTGACAGGCTTTAAAAAAAAGTAAAACCGACCCTGGCCTCCGCCCTTTACCTAGATTCACCGTTTCAGGCTTTAAAAAAAGTAAAAATATTTCAACGAAAGTAGGGCGAAAGTAGCTATTTTACATATTTTTAGCGCAAATATCGTCCTTTAACTAAAAAAGTGCAAAAAGATAATGGGGTGCAGCGCGATTCGACGGTCCAACAAACGGTGCCGGGAAAATTTTAGGGGGGAGGGGCGCGCGAAAACTCGTTTTGGGGGTCCCGTGGGAGAGCGAAAACACCGGTTTTGGTCCGGTAGAGGTCATTTTTGGTACCAAATTCGGGTGGGAAAATTTTAGTTTTCGGGCTATGAAAATTCGAAATTTTGACGTTTTTGTAGGTTGAAAAAAGTAAAAGTTGCTTAGAGTGGAAACACTTTGGCGTTTTCGATCTGAAAAAAAAAAGTAAAAACTGTTAGGTCTGAAACACAGTGAATTCCGAGGTGACCTGCGACTTAAAAAAAGTAAAAATTAAAGTCGTATACACGCCTGAATGAGGTGTGACTGGCGACTAAAAAAAAGTAAAAACGAAACGGTCGTAGGACACTTACCGGAATTCAGTGTGACAGGCTTTAAAAAAAAGTAAAACCGACCCTGGCCTCCGCCCTTTACCTAGATTCACCGTTTCAGGCTTTAAAAAAAGTAAAAATATTTCAACGAAAGTAGGGCGAAAGTAGCTATTTTACATATTTTTAGCGCAAATATCGTCCTTTAACTAAAAAAGTGCAAAAAGATAATGGGGTGCAGCGCGATTCGACGGTCCAACAAACGGTGCCGGGAAAATTTTAGGGGGGAGGGGCGCGCGAAAACTCGTTTTGGGGGTCCCGTGGGAGAGCGAAAACACCGGTTTTGGTCCGGTAGAGGTCATTTTTGGTACCAAATTCGGGTGGGAAAATTTTAGTTTTCGGGCTATGAAAATTCGAAATTTTGACGTTTTTGTAGGTTGAAAAAAGTAAAAGTTGCTTAGAGTGGAAACACTTTGGCGTTTTCGATCTGAAAAAAAAAAGTAAAAACTGTTAGGTCTGAAACACAGTGAATTCCGAGGTGACCTGCGACTTAAAAAAAGTAAAAATTAAAGTCGTATACACGCCTGAATGAGGTGTGACTGGCGACTAAAAAAAAGTAAAAACGAAACGGTCGTAGGACACTTACCGGAATTCAGTGTGACAGGCTTTAAAAAAAAGTAAAACCGACCCTGGCCTCCGCCCTTTACCTAGATTCACCGTTTCAGGCTTTAAAAAAAGTAAAAATATTTCAACGAAAGTAGGGCGAAAGTAGCTATTTTACATATTTTTAGCGCAAATATCGTCCTTTAACTAAAAAAGTGCAAAAAGATAATGGGGTGCAGCGCGATTCGACGGTCCAACAAACGGTGCCGGGAAAATTTTAGGGGGGAGGGGCGCGCGAAAACTCGTTTTGGGGGTCCCGTGGGAGAGCGAAAACACCGGTTTTGGTCCGGTAGAGGTCATTTTTGGTACCAAATTCGGGTGGGAAAATTTTAGTTTTCGGGCTATGAAAATTCGAAATTTTGACGTTTTTGTAGGTTGAAAAAAGTAAAAGTTGCTTAGAGTGGAAACACTTTGGCGTTTTCGATCTGAAAAAAAAAAGTAAAAACTGTTAGGTCTGAAACACAGTGAATTCCGAGGTGACCTGCGACTTAAAAAAAGTAAAAATTAAAGTCGTATACACGCCTGAATGAGGTGTGACTGGCGACTAAAAAAAAGTAAAAACGAAACGGTCGTAGGACACTTACCGGAATTCAGTGTGACAGGCTTTAAAAAAAAGTAAAACCGACCCTGGCCTCCGCCCTTTACCTAGATTCACCGTTTCAGGCTTTAAAAAAAGTAAAAATATTTCAACGAAAGTAGGGCGAAAGTAGCTATTTTACATATTTTTAGCGCAAATATCGTCCTTTAACTAAAAAAGTGCAAAAAGATAATGGGGTGCAGCGCGATTCGACGGTCCAACAAACGGTGCCGGGAAAATTTTAGGGGGGAGGGGCGCGCGAAAACTCGTTTTGGGGGTCCCGTGGGAGAGCGAAAACACCGGTTTTGGTCCGGTAGAGGTCATTTTTGGTACCAAATTCGGGTGGGAAAATTTTAGTTTTCGGGCTATGAAAATTCGAAATTTTGACGTTTTTGTAGGTTGAAAAAAGTAAAAGTTGCTTAGAGTGGAAACACTTTGGCGTTTTCGATCTGAAAAAAAAAAGTAAAAACTGTTAGGTCTGAAACACAGTGAATTCCGAGGTGACCTGCGACTTAAAAAAAGTAAAAATTAAAGTCGTATACACGCCTGAATGAGGTGTGACTGGCGACTAAAAAAAAGTAAAAACGAAACGGTCGTAGGACACTTACCGGAATTCAGTGTGACAGGCTTTAAAAAAAAGTAAAACCGACCCTGGCCTCCGCCCTTTACCTAGATTCACCGTTTCAGGCTTTAAAAAAAGTAAAAATATTTCAACGAAAGTAGGGCGAAAGTAGCTATTTTACATATTTTTAGCGCAAATATCGTCCTTTAACTAAAAAAGTGCAAAAAGATAATGGGGTGCAGCGCGATTCGACGGTCCAACAAACGGTGCCGGGAAAATTTTAGGGGGGAGGGGCGCGCGAAAACTCGTTTTGGGGGTCCCGTGGGAGAGCGAAAACACCGGTTTTGGTCCGGTAGAGGTCATTTTTGGTACCAAATTCGGGTGGGAAAATTTTAGTTTTCGGGCTATGAAAATTCGAAATTTTGACGTTTTTGTAGGTTGAAAAAAGTAAAAGTTGCTTAGAGTGGAAACACTTTGGCGTTTTCGATCTGAAAAAAAAAAGTAAAAACTGTTAGGTCTGAAACACAGTGAATTCCGAGGTGACCTGCGACTTAAAAAAAGTAAAAATTAAAGTCGTATACACGCCTGAATGAGGTGTGACTGGCGACTAAAAAAAAGTAAAAACGAAACGGTCGTAGGACACTTACCGGAATTCAGTGTGACAGGCTTTAAAAAAAAGTAAAACCGACCCTGGCCTCCGCCCTTTACCTAGATTCACCGTTTCAGGCTTTAAAAAAAGTAAAAATATTTCAACGAAAGTAGGGCGAAAGTAGCTATTTTACATATTTTTAGCGCAAATATCGTCCTTTAACTAAAAAAGTGCAAAAAGATAATGGGGTGCAGCGCGATTCGACGGTCCAACAAACGGTGCCGGGAAAATTTTAGGGGGGAGGGGCGCGCGAAAACTCGTTTTGGGGGTCCCGTGGGAGAGCGAAAACACCGGTTTTGGTCCGGTAGAGGTCATTTTTGGTACCAAATTCGGGTGGGAAAATTTTAGTTTTCGGGCTATGAAAATTCGAAATTTTGACGTTTTTGTAGGTTGAAAAAAGTAAAAGTTGCTTAGAGTGGAAACACTTTGGCGTTTTCGATCTGAAAAAAAAAAGTAAAAACTGTTAGGTCTGAAACACAGTGAATTCCGAGGTGACCTGCAACTTAAAAAAAGTAAAAATTAAAGTCGTATACACGCCTGAATGAGGTGTGACTGGCGACTAAAAAAAAGTAAAAACGAAACGGTCGTAGGACACTTACCGGAATTCAGTGTGACAGGCTTTAAAAAAAAGTAAAACCGACCCTGGCCTCCGCCCTTTACCTAGATTCACCGTTTCAGGCTTTAAAAAAAGTAAAAATATTTCAACGAAAGTAGGGCGAAAGTAGCTATTTTACATATTTTTAGCGCAAATATCGTCCTTTAACTAAAAAAGTGCAAAAAGATAATGGGGTGCAGCGCGATTCGACGGTCCAACAAACGGTGCCGGGAAAATTTTAGGGGGGAGGGGCGCGCGAAAACTCGTTTTGGGGGTCCCGTGGGAGAGCGAAAACACCGGTTTTGGTCCGGTAGAGGTCATTTTTGGTACCAAATTCGGGTGGGAAAATTTTAGTTTTCGGGCTATGAAAATTCGAAATTTTGACGTTTTTGTAGGTTGAAAAAAGTAAAAGTTGCTTAGAGTGGAAACACTTTGGCGTTTTCGATCTGAAAAAAAAAAGTAAAAACTGTTAGGTCTGAAACACAGTGAATTCCGAGGTGACCTGCGACTTAAAAAAAGTAAAAATTAAAGTCGTATACACGCCTGAATGAGGTGTGACTGGCGACTAAAAAAAAGTAAAAACGAAACGGTCGTAGGACACTTACCGGAATTCAGTGTGACAGGCTTTAAAAAAAAGTAAAACCGACCCTGGCCTCCGCCCTTTACCTAGATTCACCGTTTCAGGCTTTAAAAAAAGTAAAAATATTTCAACGAAAGTAGGGCGAAAGTAGCTATTTTACATATTTTTAGCGCAAATATCGTCCTTTAACTAAAAAAGTGCAAAAAGATAATGGGGTGCAGCGCGATTCGACGGTCCAACAAACGGTGCCGGGAAAATTTTAGGGGGGAGGGGCGCGCGAAAACTCGTTTTGGGGGTCCCGTGGGAGAGCGAAAACACCGGTTTTGGTCCGGTAGAGGTCATTTTTGGTACCAAATTCGGGTGGGAAAATTTTAGTTTTCGGGCTATGAAAATTCGAAATTTTGACGTTTTTGTAGGTTGAAAAAAGTAAAAGTTGCTTAGAGTGGAAACACTTTGGCGTTTTCGATCTGAAAAAAAAAAGTAAAAACTGTTAGGTCTGAAACACAGTGAATTCCGAGGTGACCTGCGACTTAAAAAAAGTAAAAATTAAAGTCGTATACACGCCTGAATGAGGTGTGACTGGCGACTAAAAAAAAGTAAAAACGAAACGGTCGTAGGACACTTACCGGAATTCAGTGTGACAGGCTTTAAAAAAAAGTAAAACCGACCCTGGCCTCCGCCCTTTACCTAGATTCACCGTTTCAGGCTTTAAAAAAAGTAAAAATATTTCAACGAAAGTAGGGCGAAAGTAGCTATTTTACATATTTTTAGCGCAAATATCGTCCTTTAACTAAAAAAGTGCAAAAAGATAATGGGGTGCAGCGCGATTCGACGGTCCAACAAACGGTGCCGGGAAAATTTTAGGGGGGAGGGGCGCGCGAAAACTCGTTTTGGGGGTCCCGTGGGAGAGCGAAAACACCGGTTTTGGTCCGGTAGAGGTCATTTTTGGTACCAAATTCGGGTGGGAAAATTTTAGTTTTCGGGCTATGAAAATTCGAAATTTTGACGTTTTTGTAGGTTGAAAAAAGTAAAAGTTGCTTAGAGTGGAAACACTTTGGCGTTTTCGATCTGAAAAAAAAAAGTAAAAACTGTTAGGTCTGAAACACAGTGAATTCCGAGGTGACCTGCGACTTAAAAAAAGTAAAAATTAAAGTCGTATACACGCCTGAATGAGGTGTGACTGGCGACTAAAAAAAAGTAAAAACGAAACGGTCGTAGGACACTTACCGGAATTCAGTGTGACAGGCTTTAAAAAAAAGTAAAACCGACCCTGGCCTCCGCCCTTTACCTAGATTCACCGTTTCAGGCTTTAAAAAAAGTAAAAATATTTCAACGAAAGTAGGGCGAAAGTAGCTATTTTACATATTTTTAGCGCAAATATCGTCCTTTAACTAAAAAAGTGCAAAAAGATAATGGGGTGCAGCGCGATTCGACGGTCCAACAAACGGTGCCGGGAAAATTTTAGGGGGGAGGGGCGCGCGAAAACTCGTTTTGGGGGTCCCGTGGGAGAGCGAAAACACCGGTTTTGGTCCGGTAGAGGTCATTTTTGGTACCAAATTCGGGTGGGAAAATTTTAGTTTTCGGGCTATGAAAATTCGAAATTTTGACGTTTTTGTAGGTTGAAAAAAGTAAAAGTTGCTTAGAGTGGAAACACTTTGGCGTTTTCGATCTGAAAAAAAAAAGTAAAAACTGTTAGGTCTGAAACACAGTGAATTCCGAGGTGACCTGCGACTTAAAAAAAGTAAAAATTAAAGTCGTATACACGCCTGAATGAGGTGTGACTGGCGACTAAAAAAAAGTAAAAACGAAACGGTCGTAGGACACTTACCGGAATTCAGTGTGACAGGCTTTAAAAAAAAGTAAAACCGACCCTGGCCTCCGCCCTTTACCTAGATTCACCGTTTCAGGCTTTAAAAAAAGTAAAAATATTTCAACGAAAGTAGGGCGAAAGTAGCTATTTTACATATTTTTAGCGCAAATATCGTCCTTTAACTAAAAAAGTGCAAAAAGATAATGGGGTGCAGCGCGATTCGACGGTCCAACAAACGGTGCCGGGAAAATTTTAGGGGGGAGGGGCGCGCGAAAACTCGTTTTGGGGGTCCCGTGGGAGAGCGAAAACACCGGTTTTGGTCCGGTAGAGGTCATTTTTGGTACCAAATTCGGGTGGGAAAATTTTAGTTTTCGGGCTATGAAAATTCGAAATTTTGACGTTTTTGTAGGTTGAAAAAAGTAAAAGTTGCTTAGAGTGGAAACACTTTGGCGTTTTCGATCTGAAAAAAAAAAGTAAAAACTGTTAGGTCTGAAACACAGTGAATTCCGAGGTGACCTGCGACTTAAAAAAAGTAAAAATTAAAGTCGTATACACGCCTGAATGAGGTGTGACTGGCGACTAAAAAAAAGTAAAAACGAAACGGTCGTAGGACACTTACCGGAATTCAGTGTGACAGGCTTTAAAAAAAAGTAAAACCGACCCTGGCCTCCGCCCTTTACCTAGATTCACCGTTTCAGGCTTTAAAAAAAGTAAAAATATTTCAACGAAAGTAGGGCGAAAGTAGCTATTTTACATATTTTTAGCGCAAATATCGTCCTTTAACTAAAAAAGTGCAAAAAGATAATGGGGTGCAGCGCGATTCGACGGTCCAACAAACGGTGCCGGGAAAATTTTAGGGGGGAGGGGCGCGCGAAAACTCGTTTTGGGGGTCCCGTGGGAGAGCGAAAACACCGGTTTTGGTCCGGTAGAGGTCATTTTTGGTACCAAATTCGGGTGGGAAAATTTTAGTTTTCGGGCTATGAAAATTCGAAATTTTGACGTTTTTGTAGGTTGAAAAAAGTAAAAGTTGCTTAGAGTGGAAACACTTTGGCGTTTTCGATCTGAAAAAAAAAAGTAAAAACTGTTAGGTCTGAAACACAGTGAATTCCGAGGTGACCTGCGACTTAAAAAAAGTAAAAATTAAAGTCGTATACACGCCTGAATGAGGTGTGACTGGCGACTAAAAAAAAGTAAAAACGAAACGGTCGTAGGACACTTACCGGAATTCAGTGTGACAGGCTTTAAAAAAAAGTAAAACCGACCCTGGCCTCCGCCCTTTACCTAGATTCACCGTTTCAGGCTTTAAAAAAAGTAAAAATATTTCAACGAAAGTAGGGCGAAAGTAGCTATTTTACATATTTTTAGCGCAAATATCGTCCTTTAACTAAAAAAGTGCAAAAAGATAATGGGGTGCAGCGCGATTCGACGGTCCAACAAACGGTGCCGGGAAAATTTTAGGGGGGAGGGGCGCGCGAAAACTCGTTTTGGGGGTCCCGTGGGAGAGCGAAAACACCGGTTTTGGTCCGGTAGAGGTCATTTTTGGTACCAAATTCGGGTGGGAAAATTTTAGTTTTCGGGCTATGAAAATTCGAAATTTTGACGTTTTTGTAGGTTGAAAAAAGTAAAAGTTGCTTAGAGTGGAAACACTTTGGCGTTTTCGATCTGAAAAAAAAAAGTAAAAACTGTTAGGTCTGAAACACAGTGAATTCCGAGGTGACCTGCGACTTAAAAAAAGTAAAAATTAAAGTCGTATACACGCCTGAATGAGGTGTGACTGGCGACTAAAAAAAAGTAAAAACGAAACGGTCGTAGGACACTTACCGGAATTCAGTGTGACAGGCTTTAAAAAAAAGTAAAACCGACCCTGGCCTCCGCCCTTTACCTAGATTCACCGTTTCAGGCTTTAAAAAAAGTAAAAATATTTCAACGAAAGTAGGGCGAAAGTAGCTATTTTACATATTTTTAGCGCAAATATCGTCCTTTAACTAAAAAAGTGCAAAAAGATAATGGGGTGCAGCGCGATTCGACGGTCCAACAAACGGTGCCGGGAAAATTTTAGGGGGGAGGGGCGCGCGAAAACTCGTTTTGGGGGTCCCGTGGGAGAGCGAAAACACCGGTTTTGGTCCGGTAGAGGTCATTTTTGGTACCAAATTCGGGTGGGAAAATTTTAGTTTTCGGGCTATGAAAATTCGAAATTTTGACGTTTTTGTAGGTTGAAAAAAGTAAAAGTTGCTTAGAGTGGAAACACTTTGGCGTTTTCGATCTGAAAAAAAAAAGTAAAAACTGTTAGGTCTGAAACACAGTGAATTCCGAGGTGACCTGCGACTTAAAAAAAGTAAAAATTAAAGTCGTATACACGCCTGAATGAGGTGTGACTGGCGACTAAAAAAAAGTAAAAACGAAACGGTCGTAGGACACTTACCGGAATTCAGTGTGACAGGCTTTAAAAAAAAGTAAAACCGACCCTGGCCTCCGCCCTTTACCTAGATTCACCGTTTCAGGCTTTAAAAAAAGTAAAAATATTTCAACGAAAGTAGGGCGAAAGTAGCTATTTTACATATTTTTAGCGCAAATATCGTCCTTTAACTAAAAAAGTGCAAAAAGATAATGGGGTGCAGCGCGATTCGACGGTCCAACAAACGGTGCCGGGAAAATTTTAGGGGGGAGGGGCGCGCGAAAACTCGTTTTGGGGGTCCCGTGGGAGAGCGAAAACACCGGTTTTGGTCCGGTAGAGGTCATTTTTGGTACCAAATTCGGGTGGGAAAATTTTAGTTTTCGGGCTATGAAAATTCGAAATTTTGACGTTTTTGTAGGTTGAAAAAAGTAAAAGTTGCTTAGAGTGGAAACACTTTGGCGTTTTCGATCTGAAAAAAAAAAGTAAAAACTGTTAGGTCTGAAACACAGTGAATTCCGAGGTGACCTGCGACTTAAAAAAAGTAAAAATTAAAGTCGTATACACGCCTGAATGAGGTGTGACTGGCGACTAAAAAAAAGTAAAAACGAAACGGTCGTAGGACACTTACCGGAATTCAGTGTGACAGGCTTTAAAAAAAAGTAAAACCGACCCTGGCCTCCGCCCTTTACCTAGATTCACCGTTTCAGGCTTTAAAAAAAGTAAAAATATTTCAACGAAAGTAGGGCGAAAGTAGCTATTTTACATATTTTTAGCGCAAATATCGTCCTTTAACTAAAAAAGTGCAAAAAGATAATGGGGTGCAGCGCGATTCGACGGTCCAACAAACGGTGCCGGGAAAATTTTAGGGGGGAGGGGCGCGCGAAAACTCGTTTTGGGGGTCCCGTGGGAGAGCGAAAACACCGGTTTTGGTCCGGTAGAGGTCATTTTTGGTACCAAATTCGGGTGGGAAAATTTTAGTTTTCGGGCTATGAAAATTCGAAATTTTGACGTTTTTGTAGGTTGAAAAAAGTAAAAGTTGCTTAGAGTGGAAACACTTTGGCGTTTTCGATCTGAAAAAAAAAAGTAAAAACTGTTAGGTCTGAAACACAGTGAATTCCGAGGTGACCTGCAACTTAAAAAAAGTAAAAATTAAAGTCGTATACACGCCTGAATGAGGTGTGACTGGCGACTAAAAAAAAGTAAAAACGAAACGGTCGTAGGACACTTACCGGAATTCAGTGTGACAGGCTTTAAAAAAAAGTAAAACCGACCCTGGCCTCCGCCCTTTACCTAGATTCACCGTTTCAGGCTTTAAAAAAAGTAAAAATATTTCAACGAAAGTAGGGCGAAAGTAGCTATTTTACATATTTTTAGCGCAAATATCGTCCTTTAACTAAAAAAGTGCAAAAAGATAATGGGGTGCAGCGCGATTCGACGGTCCAACAAACGGTGCCGGGAAAATTTTAGGGGGGAGGGGCGCGCGAAAACTCGTTTTGGGGGTCCCGTGGGAGAGCGAAAACACCGGTTTTGGTCCGGTAGAGGTCATTTTTGGTACCAAATTCGGGTGGGAAAATTTTAGTTTTCGGGCTATGAAAATTCGAAATTTTGACGTTTTTGTAGGTTGAAAAAAGTAAAAGTTGCTTAGAGTGGAAACACTTTGGCGTTTTCGATCTGAAAAAAAAAAGTAAAAACTGTTAGGTCTGAAACACAGTGAATTCCGAGGTGACCTGCGACTTAAAAAAAGTAAAAATTAAAGTCGTATACACGCCTGAATGAGGTGTGACTGGCGACTAAAAAAAAGTAAAAACGAAACGGTCGTAGGACACTTACCGGAATTCAGTGTGACAGGCTTTAAAAAAAAGTAAAACCGACCCTGGCCTCCGCCCTTTACCTAGATTCACCGTTTCTGGCTTTAAAAAAAGTAAAAATATTTCAACGAAAGTAGGGCGAAAGTAGCTATTTTACATATTTTTAGCGCAAATATCGTCCTTTAACTAAAAAAGTGCAAAAAGATAATGGGGTGCAGCGCGATTCGACGGTCCAACAAACGGTGCCGGGAAAATTTTAGGGGGGAGGGGCGCGCGAAAACTCGTTTTGGGGGTCCCGTGGGAGAGCGAAAACACCGGTTTTGGTCCGGTAGAGGTCATTTTTGGTACCAAATTCGGGTGGGAAAATTTTAGTTTTCGGGCTATGAAAATTCGAAATTTTGACGTTTTTGTAGGTTGAAAAAAGTAAAAGTTGCTTAGAGTGGAAACACTTTGGCGTTTTCGATCTGAAAAAAAAAAGTAAAAACTGTTAGGTCTGAAACACAGTGAATTCCGAGGTGACCTGCGACTTAAAAAAAGTAAAAATTAAAGTCGTATACACGCCTGAATGAGGTGTGACTGGCGACTAAAAAAAAGTAAAAACGAAACGGTCGTAGGACACTTACCGGAATTCAGTGTGACAGGCTTTAAAAAAAAGTAAAACCGACCCTGGCCTCCGCCCTTTACCTAGATTCACCGTTTCAGGCTTTAAAAAAAGTAAAAATATTTCAACGAAAGTAGGGCGAAAGTAGCTATTTTACATATTTTTAGCGCAAATATCGTCCTTTAACTAAAAAAGTGCAAAAAGATAATGGGGTGCAGCGCGATTCGACGGTCCAACAAACGGTGCCGGGAAAATTTTAGGGGGGAGGGGCGCGCGAAAACTCGTTTTGGGGGTCCCGTGGGAGAGCGAAAACACCGGTTTTGGTCCGGTAGAGGTCATTTTTGGTACCAAATTCGGGTGGGAAAATTTTAGTTTTCGGGCTATGAAAATTCGAAATTTTGACGTTTTTGTAGGTTGAAAAAAGTAAAAGTTGCTTAGAGTGGAAACACTTTGGCGTTTTCGATCTGAAAAAAAAAAGTAAAAACTGTTAGGTCTGAAACACAGTGAATTCCGAGGTGACCTGCGACTTAAAAAAAGTAAAAATTAAAGTCGTATACACGCCTGAATGAGGTGTGACTGGCGACTAAAAAAAAGTAAAAACGAAACGGTCGTAGGACACTTACCGGAATTCAGTGTGACAGGCTTTAAAAAAAAGTAAAACCGACCCTGGCCTCCGCCCTTTACCTAGATTCACCGTTTCAGGCTTTAAAAAAAGTAAAAATATTTCAACGAAAGTAGGGCGAAAGTAGCTATTTTACATATTTTTAGCGCAAATATCGTCCTTTAACTAAAAAAGTGCAAAAAGATAATGGGGTGCAGCGCGATTCGACGGTCCAACAAACGGTGCCGGGAAAATTTTAGGGGGGAGGGGCGCGCGAAAACTCGTTTTGGGGGTCCCGTGGGAGAGCGAAAACACCGGTTTTGGTCCGGTAGAGGTCATTTTTGGTACCAAATTCGGGTGGGAAAATTTTAGTTTTCGGGCTATGAAAATTCGAAATTTTGACGTTTTTGTAGGTTGAAAAAAGTAAAAGTTGCTTAGAGTGGAAACACTTTGGCGTTTTCGATCTGAAAAAAAAAAGTAAAAACTGTTAGGTCTGAAACACAGTGAATTCCGAGGTGACCTGCGACTTAAAAAAAGTAAAAATTAAAGTCGTATACACGCCTGAATGAGGTGTGACTGGCGACTAAAAAAAAGTAAAAACGAAACGGTCGTAGGACACTTACCGGAATTCAGTGTGACAGGCTTTAAAAAAAAGTAAAACCGACCCTGGCCTCCGCCCTTTACCTAGATTCACCGTTTCAGGCTTTAAAAAAAGTAAAAATATTTCAACGAAAGTAGGGCGAAAGTAGCTATTTTACATATTTTTAGCGCAAATATCGTCCTTTAACTAAAAAAGTGCAAAAAGATAATGGGGTGCAGCGCGATTCGACGGTCCAACAAACGGTGCCGGGAAAATTTTAGGGGGGAGGGGCGCGCGAAAACTCGTTTTGGGGGTCCCGTGGGAGAGCGAAAACACCGGTTTTGGTCCGGTAGAGGTCATTTTTGGTACCAAATTCGGGTGGGAAAATTTTAGTTTTCGGGCTATGAAAATTCGAAATTTTGACGTTTTTGTAGGTTGAAAAAAGTAAAAGTTGCTTAGAGTGGAAACACTTTGGCGTTTTCGATCTGAAAAAAAAAAGTAAAAACTGTTAGGTCTGAAACACAGTGAATTCCGAGGTGACCTGCGACTTAAAAAAAGTAAAAATTAAAGTCGTATACACGCCTGAATGAGGTGTGACTGGCGACTAAAAAAAAGTAAAAACGAAACGGTCGTAGGACACTTACCGGAATTCAGTGTGACAGGCTTTAAAAAAAAGTAAAACCGACCCTGGCCTCCGCCCTTTACCTAGATTCACCGTTTCAGGCTTTAAAAAAAGTAAAAATATTTCAACGAAAGTAGGGCGAAAGTAGCTATTTTACATATTTTTAGCGCAAATATCGTCCTTTAACTAAAAAAGTGCAAAAAGATAATGGGGTGCAGCGCGATTCGACGGTCCAACAAACGGTGCCGGGAAAATTTTAGGGGGGAGGGGCGCGCGAAAACTCGTTTTGGGGGTCCCGTGGGAGAGCGAAAACACCGGTTTTGGTCCGGTAGAGGTCATTTTTGGTACCAAATTCGGGTGGGAAAATTTTAGTTTTCGGGCTATGAAAATTCGAAATTTTGACGTTTTTGTAGGTTGAAAAAAGTAAAAGTTGCTTAGAGTGGAAACACTTTGGCGTTTTCGATCTGAAAAAAAAAAGTAAAAACTGTTAGGTCTGAAACACAGTGAATTCCGAGGTGACCTGCGACTTAAAAAAAGTAAAAATTAAAGTCGTATACACGCCTGAATGAGGTGTGACTGGCGACTAAAAAAAAGTAAAAACGAAACGGTCGTAGGACACTTACCGGAATTCAGTGTGACAGGCTTTAAAAAAAAGTAAAACCGACCCTGGCCTCCGCCCTTTACCTAGATTCACCGTTTCAGGCTTTAAAAAAAGTAAAAATATTTCAACGAAAGTAGGGCGAAAGTAGCTATTTTACATATTTTTAGCGCAAATATCGTCCTTTAACTAAAAAAGTGCAAAAAGATAATGGGGTGCAGCGCGATTCGACGGTCCAACAAACGGTGCCGGGAAAATTTTAGGGGGGAGGGGCGCGCGAAAACTCGTTTTGGGGGTCCCGTGGGAGAGCGAAAACACCGGTTTTGGTCCGGTAGAGGTCATTTTTGGTACCAAATTCGGGTGGGAAAATTTTAGTTTTCGGGCTATGAAAATTCGAAATTTTGACGTTTTTGTAGGTTGAAAAAAGTAAAAGTTGCTTAGAGTGGAAACACTTTGGCGTTTTCGATCTGAAAAAAAAAAGTAAAAACTGTTAGGTCTGAAACACAGTGAATTCCGAGGTGACCTGCGACTTAAAAAAAGTAAAAATTAAAGTCGTATACACGCCTGAATGAGGTGTGACTGGCGACTAAAAAAAAGTAAAAACGAAACGGTCGTAGGACACTTACCGGAATTCAGTGTGACAGGCTTTAAAAAAAAGTAAAACCGACCCTGGCCTCCGCCCTTTACCTAGATTCACCGTTTCAGGCTTTAAAAAAAGTAAAAATATTTCAACGAAAGTAGGGCGAAAGTAGCTATTTTACATATTTTTAGCGCAAATATCGTCCTTTAACTAAAAAAGTGCAAAAAGATAATGGGGTGCAGCGCGATTCGACGGTCCAACAAACGGTGCCGGGAAAATTTTAGGGGGGAGGGGCGCGCGAAAACTCGTTTTGGGGGTCCCGTGGGAGAGCGAAAACACCGGTTTTGGTCCGGTAGAGGTCATTTTTGGTACCAAATTCGGGTGGGAAAATTTTAGTTTTCGGGCTATGAAAATTCGAAATTTTGACGTTTTTGTAGGTTGAAAAAAGTAAAAGTTGCTTAGAGTGGAAACACTTTGGCGTTTTCGATCTGAAAAAAAAAAGTAAAAACTGTTAGGTCTGAAACACAGTGAATTCCGAGGTGACCTGCAACTTAAAAAAAGTAAAAATTAAAGTCGTATACACGCCTGAATGAGGTGTGACTGGCGACTAAAAAAAAGTAAAAACGAAACGGTCGTAGGACACTTACCGGAATTCAGTGTGACAGGCTTTAAAAAAAAGTAAAACCGACCCTGGCCTCCGCCCTTTACCTAGATTCACCGTTTCAGGCTTTAAAAAAAGTAAAAATATTTCAACGAAAGTAGGGCGAAAGTAGCTATTTTACATATTTTTAGCGCAAATATCGTCCTTTAACTAAAAAAGTGCAAAAAGATAATGGGGTGCAGCGCGATTCGACGGTCCAACAAACGGTGCCGGGAAAATTTTAGGGGGGAGGGGCGCGCGAAAACTCGTTTTGGGGGTCCCGTGGGAGAGCGAAAACACCGGTTTTGGTCCGGTAGAGGTCATTTTTGGTACCAAATTCGGGTGGGAAAATTTTAGTTTTCGGGCTATGAAAATTCGAAATTTTGACGTTTTTGTAGGTTGAAAAAAGTAAAAGTTGCTTAGAGTGGAAACACTTTGGCGTTTTCGATCTGAAAAAAAAAAGTAAAAACTGTTAGGTCTGAAACACAGTGAATTCCGAGGTGACCTGCGACTTAAAAAAAGTAAAAATTAAAGTCGTATACACGCCTGAATGAGGTGTGACTGGCGACTAAAAAAAAGTAAAAACGAAACGGTCGTAGGACACTTACCGGAATTCAGTGTGACAGGCTTTAAAAAAAAGTAAAACCGACCCTGGCCTCCGCCCTTTACCTAGATTCACCGTTTCAGGCTTTAAAAAAAGTAAAAATATTTCAACGAAAGTAGGGCGAAAGTAGCTATTTTACATATTTTTAGCGCAAATATCGTCCTTTAACTAAAAAAGTGCAAAAAGATAATGGGGTGCAGCGCGATTCGACGGTCCAACAAACGGTGCCGGGAAAATTTTAGGGGGGAGGGGCGCGCGAAAACTCGTTTTGGGGGTCCCGTGGGAGAGCGAAAACACCGGTTTTGGTCCGGTAGAGGTCATTTTTGGTACCAAATTCGGGTGGGAAAATTTTAGTTTTCGGGCTATGAAAATTCGAAATTTTGACGTTTTTGTAGGTTGAAAAAAGTAAAAGTTGCTTAGAGTGGAAACACTTTGGCGTTTTCGATCTGAAAAAAAAAAGTAAAAACTGTTAGGTCTGAAACACAGTGAATTCCGAGGTGACCTGCGACTTAAAAAAAGTAAAAATTAAAGTCGTATACACGCCTGAATGAGGTGTGACTGGCGACTAAAAAAAAGTAAAAACGAAACGGTCGTAGGACACTTACCGGAATTCAGTGTGACAGGCTTTAAAAAAAAGTAAAACCGACCCTGGCCTCCGCCCTTTACCTAGATTCACCGTTTCAGGCTTTAAAAAAAGTAAAAATATTTCAACGAAAGTAGGGCGAAAGTAGCTATTTTACATATTTTTAGCGCAAATATCGTCCTTTAACTAAAAAAGTGCAAAAAGATAATGGGGTGCAGCGCGATTCGACGGTCCAACAAACGGTGCCGGGAAAATTTTAGGGGGGAGGGGCGCGCGAAAACTCGTTTTGGGGGTCCCGTGGGAGAGCGAAAACACCGGTTTTGGTCCGGTAGAGGTCATTTTTGGTACCAAATTCGGGTGGGAAAATTTTAGTTTTCGGGCTATGAAAATTCGAAATTTTGACGTTTTTGTAGGTTGAAAAAAGTAAAAGTTGCTTAGAGTGGAAACACTTTGGCGTTTTCGATCTGAAAAAAAAAAGTAAAAACTGTTAGGTCTGAAACACAGTGAATTCCGAGGTGACCTGCGACTTAAAAAAAGTAAAAATTAAAGTCGTATACACGCCTGAATGAGGTGTGACTGGCGACTAAAAAAAAGTAAAAACGAAACGGTCGTAGGACACTTACCGGAATTCAGTGTGACAGGCTTTAAAAAAAAGTAAAACCGACCCTGGCCTCCGCCCTTTACCTAGATTCACCGTTTCAGGCTTTAAAAAAAGTAAAAATATTTCAACGAAAGTAGGGCGAAAGTAGCTATTTTACATATTTTTAGCGCAAATATCGTCCTTTAACTAAAAAAGTGCAAAAAGATAATGGGGTGCAGCGCGATTCGACGGTCCAACAAACGGTGCCGGGAAAATTTTAGGGGGGAGGGGCGCGCGAAAACTCGTTTTGGGGGTCCCGTGGGAGAGCGAAAACACCGGTTTTGGTCCGGTAGAGGTCATTTTTGGTACCAAATTCGGGTGGGAAAATTTTAGTTTTCGGGCTATGAAAATTCGAAATTTTGACGTTTTTGTAGGTTGAAAAAAGTAAAAGTTGCTTAGAGTGGAAACACTTTGGCGTTTTCGATCTGAAAAAAAAAAGTAAAAACTGTTAGGTCTGAAACACAGTGAATTCCGAGGTGACCTGCGACTTAAAAAAAGTAAAAATTAAAGTCGTATACACGCCTGAATGAGGTGTGACTGGCGACTAAAAAAAAGTAAAAACGAAACGGTCGTAGGACACTTACCGGAATTCAGTGTGACAGGCTTTAAAAAAAAGTAAAACCGACCCTGGCCTCCGCCCTTTACCTAGATTCACCGTTTCAGGCTTTAAAAAAAGTAAAAATATTTCAACGAAAGTAGGGCGAAAGTAGCTATTTTACATATTTTTAGCGCAAATATCGTCCTTTAACTAAAAAAGTGCAAAAAGATAATGGGGTGCAGCGCGATTCGACGGTCCAACAAACGGTGCCGGGAAAATTTTAGGGGGGAGGGGCGCGCGAAAACTCGTTTTGGGGGTCCCGTGGGAGAGCGAAAACACCGGTTTTGGTCCGGTAGAGGTCATTTTTGGTACCAAATTCGGGTGGGAAAATTTTAGTTTTCGGGCTATGAAAATTCGAAATTTTGACGTTTTTGTAGGTTGAAAAAAGTAAAAGTTGCTTAGAGTGGAAACACTTTGGCGTTTTCGATCTGAAAAAAAAAAGTAAAAACTGTTAGGTCTGAAACACAGTGAATTCCGAGGTGACCTGCGACTTAAAAAAAGTAAAAATTAAAGTCGTATACACGCCTGAATGAGGTGTGACTGGCGACTAAAAAAAAGTAAAAACGAAACGGTCGTAGGACACTTACCGGAATTCAGTGTGACAGGCTTTAAAAAAAAGTAAAACCGACCCTGGCCTCCGCCCTTTACCTAGATTCACCGTTTCAGGCTTTAAAAAAAGTAAAAATATTTCAACGAAAGTAGGGCGAAAGTAGCTATTTTACATATTTTTAGCGCAAATATCGTCCTTTAACTAAAAAAGTGCAAAAAGATAATGGGGTGCAGCGCGATTCGACGGTCCAACAAACGGTGCCGGGAAAATTTTAGGGGGGAGGGGCGCGCGAAAACTCGTTTTGGGGGTCCCGTGGGAGAGCGAAAACACCGGTTTTGGTCCGGTAGAGGTCATTTTTGGTACCAAATTCGGGTGGGAAAATTTTAGTTTTCGGGCTATGAAAATTCGAAATTTTGACGTTTTTGTAGGTTGAAAAAAGTAAAAGTTGCTTAGAGTGGAAACACTTTGGCGTTTTCGATCTGAAAAAAAAAAGTAAAAACTGTTAGGTCTGAAACACAGTGAATTCCGAGGTGACCTGCGACTTAAAAAAAGTAAAAATTAAAGTCGTATACACGCCTGAATGAGGTGTGACTGGCGACTAAAAAAAAGTAAAAACGAAACGGTCGTAGGACACTTACCGGAATTCAGTGTGACAGGCTTTAAAAAAAAGTAAAACCGACCCTGGCCTCCGCCCTTTACCTAGATTCACCGTTTCAGGCTTTAAAAAAAGTAAAAATATTTCAACGAAAGTAGGGCGAAAGTAGCTATTTTACATATTTTTAGCGCAAATATCGTCCTTTAACTAAAAAAGTGCAAAAAGATAATGGGGTGCAGCGCGATTCGACGGTCCAACAAACGGTGCCGGGAAAATTTTAGGGGGGAGGGGCGCGCGAAAACTCGTTTTGGGGGTCCCGTGGGAGAGCGAAAACACCGGTTTTGGTCCGGTAGAGGTCATTTTTGGTACCAAATTCGGGTGGGAAAATTTTAGTTTTCGGGCTATGAAAATTCGAAATTTTGACGTTTTTGTAGGTTGAAAAAAGTAAAAGTTGCTTAGAGTGGAAACACTTTGGCGTTTTCGATCTGAAAAAAAAAAGTAAAAACTGTTAGGTCTGAAACACAGTGAATTCCGAGGTGACCTGCGACTTAAAAAAAGTAAAAATTAAAGTCGTATACACGCCTGAATGAGGTGTGACTGGCGACTAAAAAAAAGTAAAAACGAAACGGTCGTAGGACACTTACCGGAATTCAGTGTGACAGGCTTTAAAAAAAAGTAAAACCGACCCTGGCCTCCGCCCTTTACCTAGATTCACCGTTTCAGGCTTTAAAAAAAGTAAAAATATTTCAACGAAAGTAGGGCGAAAGTAGCTATTTTACATATTTTTAGCGCAAATATCGTCCTTTAACTAAAAAAGTGCAAAAAGATAATGGGGTGCAGCGCGATTCGACGGTCCAACAAACGGTGCCGGGAAAATTTTAGGGGGGAGGGGCGCGCGAAAACTCGTTTTGGGGGTCCCGTGGGAGAGCGAAAACACCGGTTTTGGTCCGGTAGAGGTCATTTTTGGTACCAAATTCGGGTGGGAAAATTTTAGTTTTCGGGCTATGAAAATTCGAAATTTTGACGTTTTTGTAGGTTGAAAAAAGTAAAAGTTGCTTAGAGTGGAAACACTTTGGCGTTTTCGATCTGAAAAAAAAAAGTAAAAACTGTTAGGTCTGAAACACAGTGAATTCCGAGGTGACCTGCGACTTAAAAAAAGTAAAAATTAAAGTCGTATACACGCCTGAATGAGGTGTGACTGGCGACTAAAAAAAAGTAAAAACGAAACGGTCGTAGGACACTTACCGGAATTCAGTGTGACAGGCTTTAAAAAAAAGTAAAACCGACCCTGGCCTCCGCCCTTTACCTAGATTCACCGTTTCAGGCTTTAAAAAAAGTAAAAATATTTCAACGAAAGTAGGGCGAAAGTAGCTATTTTACATATTTTTAGCGCAAATATCGTCCTTTAACTAAAAAAGTGCAAAAAGATAATGGGGTGCAGCGCGATTCGACGGTCCAACAAACGGTGCCGGGAAAATTTTAGGGGGGAGGGGCGCGCGAAAACTCGTTTTGGGGGTCCCGTGGGAGAGCGAAAACACCGGTTTTGGTCCGGTAGAGGTCATTTTTGGTACCAAATTCGGGTGGGAAAATTTTAGTTTTCGGGCTATGAAAATTCGAAATTTTGACGTTTTTGTAGGTTGAAAAAAGTAAAAGTTGCTTAGAGTGGAAACACTTTGGCGTTTTCGATCTGAAAAAAAAAAGTAAAAACTGTTAGGTCTGAAACACAGTGAATTCCGAGGTGACCTGCGACTTAAAAAAAGTAAAAATTAAAGTCGTATACACGCCTGAATGAGGTGTGACTGGCGACTAAAAAAAAGTAAAAACGAAACGGTCGTAGGACACTTACCGGAATTCAGTGTGACAGGCTTTAAAAAAAAGTAAAACCGACCCTGGCCTCCGCCCTTTACCTAGATTCACCGTTTCAGGCTTTAAAAAAAGTAAAAATATTTCAACGAAAGTAGGGCGAAAGTAGCTATTTTACATATTTTTAGCGCAAATATCGTCCTTTAACTAAAAAAGTGCAAAAAGATAATGGGGTGCAGCGCGATTCGACGGTCCAACAAACGGTGCCGGGAAAATTTTAGGGGGGAGGGGCGCGCGAAAACTCGTTTTGGGGGTCCCGTGGGAGAGCGAAAACACCGGTTTTGGTCCGGTAGAGGTCATTTTTGGTACCAAATTCGGGTGGGAAAATTTTAGTTTTCGGGCTATGAAAATTCGAAATTTTGACGTTTTTGTAGGTTGAAAAAAGTAAAAGTTGCTTAGAGTGGAAACACTTTGGCGTTTTCGATCTGAAAAAAAAAAGTAAAAACTGTTAGGTCTGAAACACAGTGAATTCCGAGGTGACCTGCGACTTAAAAAAAGTAAAAATTAAAGTCGTATACACGCCTGAATGAGGTGTGACTGGCGACTAAAAAAAAGTAAAAACGAAACGGTCGTAGGACACTTACCGGAATTCAGTGTGACAGGCTTTAAAAAAAAGTAAAACCGACCCTGGCCTCCGCCCTTTACCTAGATTCACCGTTTCAGGCTTTAAAAAAAGTAAAAATATTTCAACGAAAGTAGGGCGAAAGTAGCTATTTTACATATTTTTAGCGCAAATATCGTCCTTTAACTAAAAAAGTGCAAAAAGATAATGGGGTGCAGCGCGATTCGACGGTCCAACAAACGGTGCCGGGAAAATTTTAGGGGGGAGGGGCGCGCGAAAACTCGTTTTGGGGGTCCCGTGGGAGAGCGAAAACACCGGTTTTGGTCCGGTAGAGGTCATTTTTGGTACCAAATTCGGGTGGGAAAATTTTAGTTTTCGGGCTATGAAAATTCGAAATTTTGACGTTTTTGTAGGTTGAAAAAAGTAAAAGTTGCTTAGAGTGGAAACACTTTGGCGTTTTCGATCTGAAAAAAAAAAGTAAAAACTGTTAGGTCTGAAACACAGTGAATTCCGAGGTGACCTGCGACTTAAAAAAAGTAAAAATTAAAGTCGTATACACGCCTGAATGAGGTGTGACTGGCGACTAAAAAAAAGTAAAAACGAAACGGTCGTAGGACACTTACCGGAATTCAGTGTGACAGGCTTTAAAAAAAAGTAAAACCGACCCTGGCCTCCGCCCTTTACCTAGATTCACCGTTTCAGGCTTTAAAAAAAGTAAAAATATTTCAACGAAAGTAGGGCGAAAGTAGCTATTTTACATATTTTTAGCGCAAATATCGTCCTTTAACTAAAAAAGTGCAAAAAGATAATGGGGTGCAGCGCGATTCGACGGTCCAACAAACGGTGCCGGGAAAATTTTAGGGGGGAGGGGCGCGCGAAAACTCGTTTTGGGGGTCCCGTGGGAGAGCGAAAACACCGGTTTTGGTCCGGTAGAGGTCATTTTTGGTACCAAATTCGGGTGGGAAAATTTTAGTTTTCGGGCTATGAAAATTCGAAATTTTGACGTTTTTGTAGGTTGAAAAAAGTAAAAGTTGCTTAGAGTGGAAACACTTTGGCGTTTTCGATCTGAAAAAAAAAAGTAAAAACTGTTAGGTCTGAAACACAGTGAATTCCGAGGTGACCTGCGACTTAAAAAAAGTAAAAATTAAAGTCGTATACACGCCTGAATGAGGTGTGACTGGCGACTAAAAAAAAGTAAAAACGAAACGGTCGTAGGACACTTACCGGAATTCAGTGTGACAGGCTTTAAAAAAAAGTAAAACCGACCCTGGCCTCCGCCCTTTACCTAGATTCACCGTTTCAGGCTTTAAAAAAAGTAAAAATATTTCAACGAAAGTAGGGCGAAAGTAGCTATTTTACATATTTTTAGCGCAAATATCGTCCTTTAACTAAAAAAGTGCAAAAAGATAATGGGGTGCAGCGCGATTCGACGGTCCAACAAACGGTGCCGGGAAAATTTTAGGGGGGAGGGGCGCGCGAAAACTCGTTTTGGGGGTCCCGTGGGAGAGCGAAAACACCGGTTTTGGTCCGGTAGAGGTCATTTTTGGTACCAAATTCGGGTGGGAAAATTTTAGTTTTCGGGCTATGAAAATTCGAAATTTTGACGTTTTTGTAGGTTGAAAAAAGTAAAAGTTGCTTAGAGTGGAAACACTTTGGCGTTTTCGATCTGAAAAAAAAAAGTAAAAACTGTTAGGTCTGAAACACAGTGAATTCCGAGGTGACCTGCGACTTAAAAAAAGTAAAAATTAAAGTCGTATACACGCCTGAATGAGGTGTGACTGGCGACTAAAAAAAAGTAAAAACGAAACGGTCGTAGGACACTTACCGGAATTCAGTGTGACAGGCTTTAAAAAAAAGTAAAACCGACCCTGGCCTCCGCCCTTTACCTAGATTCACCGTTTCAGGCTTTAAAAAAAGTAAAAATATTTCAACGAAAGTAGGGCGAAAGTAGCTATTTTACATATTTTTAGCGCAAATATCGTCCTTTAACTAAAAAAGTGCAAAAAGATAATGGGGTGCAGCGCGATTCGACGGTCCAACAAACGGTGCCGGGAAAATTTTAGGGGGGAGGGGCGCGCGAAAACTCGTTTTGGGGGTCCCGTGGGAGAGCGAAAACACCGGTTTTGGTCCGGTAGAGGTCATTTTTGGTACCAAATTCGGGTGGGAAAATTTTAGTTTTCGGGCTATGAAAATTCGAAATTTTGACGTTTTTGTAGGTTGAAAAAAGTAAAAGTTGCTTAGAGTGGAAACACTTTGGCGTTTTCGATCTGAAAAAAAAAAGTAAAAACTGTTAGGTCTGAAACACAGTGAATTCCGAGGTGACCTGCAACTTAAAAAAAGTAAAAATTAAAGTCGTATACACGCCTGAATGAGGTGTGACTGGCGACTAAAAAAAAGTAAAAACGAAACGGTCGTAGGACACTTACCGGAATTCAGTGTGACAGGCTTTAAAAAAAAGTAAAACCGACCCTGGCCTCCGCCCTTTACCTAGATTCACCGTTTCAGGCTTTAAAAAAAGTAAAAATATTTCAACGAAAGTAGGGCGAAAGTAGCTATTTTACATATTTTTAGCGCAAATATCGTCCTTTAACTAAAAAAGTGCAAAAAGATAATGGGGTGCAGCGCGATTCGACGGTCCAACAAACGGTGCCGGGAAAATTTTAGGGGGGAGGGGCGCGCGAAAACTCGTTTTGGGGGTCCCGTGGGAGAGCGAAAACACCGGTTTTGGTCCGGTAGAGGTCATTTTTGGTACCAAATTCGGGTGGGAAAATTTTAGTTTTCGGGCTATGAAAATTCGAAATTTTGACGTTTTTGTAGGTTGAAAAAAGTAAAAGTTGCTTAGAGTGGAAACACTTTGGCGTTTTCGATCTGAAAAAAAAAAGTAAAAACTGTTAGGTCTGAAACACAGTGAATTCCGAGGTGACCTGCGACTTAAAAAAAGTAAAAATTAAAGTCGTATACACGCCTGAATGAGGTGTGACTGGCGACTAAAAAAAAGTAAAAACGAAACGGTCGTAGGACACTTACCGGAATTCAGTGTGACAGGCTTTAAAAAAAAGTAAAACCGACCCTGGCCTCCGCCCTTTACCTAGATTCACCGTTTCAGGCTTTAAAAAAAGTAAAAATATTTCAACGAAAGTAGGGCGAAAGTAGCTATTTTACATATTTTTAGCGCAAATATCGTCCTTTAACTAAAAAAGTGCAAAAAGATAATGGGGTGCAGCGCGATTCGACGGTCCAACAAACGGTGCCGGGAAAATTTTAGGGGGGAGGGGCGCGCGAAAACTCGTTTTGGGGGTCCCGTGGGAGAGCGAAAACACCGGTTTTGGTCCGGTAGAGGTCATTTTTGGTACCAAATTCGGGTGGGAAAATTTTAGTTTTCGGGCTATGAAAATTCGAAATTTTGACGTTTTTGTAGGTTGAAAAAAGTAAAAGTTGCTTAGAGTGGAAACACTTTGGCGTTTTCGATCTGAAAAAAAAAAGTAAAAACTGTTAGGTCTGAAACACAGTGAATTCCGAGGTGACCTGCGACTTAAAAAAAGTAAAAATTAAAGTCGTATACACGCCTGAATGAGGTGTGACTGGCGACTAAAAAAAAGTAAAAACGAAACGGTCGTAGGACACTTACCGGAATTCAGTGTGACAGGCTTTAAAAAAAAGTAAAACCGACCCTGGCCTCCGCCCTTTACCTAGATTCACCGTTTCAGGCTTTAAAAAAAGTAAAAATATTTCAACGAAAGTAGGGCGAAAGTAGCTATTTTACATATTTTTAGCGCAAATATCGTCCTTTAACTAAAAAAGTGCAAAAAGATAATGGGGTGCAGCGCGATTCGACGGTCCAACAAACGGTGCCGGGAAAATTTTAGGGGGGAGGGGCGCGCGAAAACTCGTTTTGGGGGTCCCGTGGGAGAGCGAAAACACCGGTTTTGGTCCGGTAGAGGTCATTTTTGGTACCAAATTCGGGTGGGAAAATTTTAGTTTTCGGGCTATGAAAATTCGAAATTTTGACGTTTTTGTAGGTTGAAAAAAGTAAAAGTTGCTTAGAGTGGAAACACTTTGGCGTTTTCGATCTGAAAAAAAAAAGTAAAAACTGTTAGGTCTGAAACACAGTGAATTCCGAGGTGACCTGCGACTTAAAAAAAGTAAAAATTAAAGTCGTATACACGCCTGAATGAGGTGTGACTGGCGACTAAAAAAAAGTAAAAACGAAACGGTCGTAGGACACTTACCGGAATTCAGTGTGACAGGCTTTAAAAAAAAGTAAAACCGACCCTGGCCTCCGCCCTTTACCTAGATTCACCGTTTCAGGCTTTAAAAAAAGTAAAAATATTTCAACGAAAGTAGGGCGAAAGTAGCTATTTTACATATTTTTAGCGCAAATATCGTCCTTTAACTAAAAAAGTGCAAAAAGATAATGGGGTGCAGCGCGATTCGACGGTCCAACAAACGGTGCCGGGAAAATTTTAGGGGGGAGGGGCGCGCGAAAACTCGTTTTGGGGGTCCCGTGGGAGAGCGAAAACACCGGTTTTGGTCCGGTAGAGGTCATTTTTGGTACCAAATTCGGGTGGGAAAATTTTAGTTTTCGGGCTATGAAAATTCGAAATTTTGACGTTTTTGTAGGTTGAAAAAAGTAAAAGTTGCTTAGAGTGGAAACACTTTGGCGTTTTCGATCTGAAAAAAAAAAGTAAAAACTGTTAGGTCTGAAACACAGTGAATTCCGAGGTGACCTGCGACTTAAAAAAAGTAAAAATTAAAGTCGTATACACGCCTGAATGAGGTGTGACTGGCGACTAAAAAAAAGTAAAAACGAAACGGTCGTAGGACACTTACCGGAATTCAGTGTGACAGGCTTTAAAAAAAAGTAAAACCGACCCTGGCCTCCGCCCTTTACCTAGATTCACCGTTTCAGGCTTTAAAAAAAGTAAAAATATTTCAACGAAAGTAGGGCGAAAGTAGCTATTTTACATATTTTTAGCGCAAATATCGTCCTTTAACTAAAAAAGTGCAAAAAGATAATGGGGTGCAGCGCGATTCGACGGTCCAACAAACGGTGCCGGGAAAATTTTAGGGGGGAGGGGCGCGCGAAAACTCGTTTTGGGGGTCCCGTGGGAGAGCGAAAACACCGGTTTTGGTCCGGTAGAGGTCATTTTTGGTACCAAATTCGGGTGGGAAAATTTTAGTTTTCGGGCTATGAAAATTCGAAATTTTGACGTTTTTGTAGGTTGAAAAAAGTAAAAGTTGCTTAGAGTGGAAACACTTTGGCGTTTTCGATCTGAAAAAAAAAAGTAAAAACTGTTAGGTCTGAAACACAGTGAATTCCGAGGTGACCTGCGACTTAAAAAAAGTAAAAATTAAAGTCGTATACACGCCTGAATGAGGTGTGACTGGCGACTAAAAAAAAGTAAAAACGAAACGGTCGTAGGACACTTACCGGAATTCAGTGTGACAGGCTTTAAAAAAAAGTAAAACCGACCCTGGCCTCCGCCCTTTACCTAGATTCACCGTTTCAGGCTTTAAAAAAAGTAAAAATATTTCAACGAAAGTAGGGCGAAAGTAGCTATTTTACATATTTTTAGCGCAAATATCGTCCTTTAACTAAAAAAGTGCAAAAAGATAATGGGGTGCAGCGCGATTCGACGGTCCAACAAACGGTGCCGGGAAAATTTTAGGGGGGAGGGGCGCGCGAAAACTCGTTTTGGGGGTCCCGTGGGAGAGCGAAAACACCGGTTTTGGTCCGGTAGAGGTCATTTTTGGTACCAAATTCGGGTGGGAAAATTTTAGTTTTCGGGCTATGAAAATTCGAAATTTTGACGTTTTTGTAGGTTGAAAAAAGTAAAAGTTGCTTAGAGTGGAAACACTTTGGCGTTTTCGATCTGAAAAAAAAAAGTAAAAACTGTTAGGTCTGAAACACAGTGAATTCCGAGGTGACCTGCGACTTAAAAAAAGTAAAAATTAAAGTCGTATACACGCCTGAATGAGGTGTGACTGGCGACTAAAAAAAAGTAAAAACGAAACGGTCGTAGGACACTTACCGGAATTCAGTGTGACAGGCTTTAAAAAAAAGTAAAACCGACCCTGGCCTCCGCCCTTTACCTAGATTCACCGTTTCAGGCTTTAAAAAAAGTAAAAATATTTCAACGAAAGTAGGGCGAAAGTAGCTATTTTACATATTTTTAGCGCAAATATCGTCCTTTAACTAAAAAAGTGCAAAAAGATAATGGGGTGCAGCGCGATTCGACGGTCCAACAAACGGTGCCGGGAAAATTTTAGGGGGGAGGGGCGCGCGAAAACTCGTTTTGGGGGTCCCGTGGGAGAGCGAAAACACCGGTTTTGGTCCGGTAGAGGTCATTTTTGGTACCAAATTCGGGTGGGAAAATTTTAGTTTTCGGGCTATGAAAATTCGAAATTTTGACGTTTTTGTAGGTTGAAAAAAGTAAAAGTTGCTTAGAGTGGAAACACTTTGGCGTTTTCGATCTGAAAAAAAAAAGTAAAAACTGTTAGGTCTGAAACACAGTGAATTCCGAGGTGACCTGCAACTTAAAAAAAGTAAAAATTAAAGTCGTATACACGCCTGAATGAGGTGTGACTGGCGACTAAAAAAAAGTAAAAACGAAACGGTCGTAGGACACTTACCGGAATTCAGTGTGACAGGCTTTAAAAAAAAGTAAAACCGACCCTGGCCTCCGCCCTTTACCTAGATTCACCGTTTCAGGCTTTAAAAAAAGTAAAAATATTTCAACGAAAGTAGGGCGAAAGTAGCTATTTTACATATTTTTAGCGCAAATATCGTCCTTTAACTAAAAAAGTGCAAAAAGATAATGGGGTGCAGCGCGATTCGACGGTCCAACAAACGGTGCCGGGAAAATTTTAGGGGGGAGGGGCGCGCGAAAACTCGTTTTGGGGGTCCCGTGGGAGAGCGAAAACACCGGTTTTGGTCCGGTAGAGGTCATTTTTGGTACCAAATTCGGGTGGGAAAATTTTAGTTTTCGGGCTATGAAAATTCGAAATTTTGACGTTTTTGTAGGTTGAAAAAAGTAAAAGTTGCTTAGAGTGGAAACACTTTGGCGTTTTCGATCTGAAAAAAAAAAGTAAAAACTGTTAGGTCTGAAACACAGTGAATTCCGAGGTGACCTGCGACTTAAAAAAAGTAAAAATTAAAGTCGTATACACGCCTGAATGAGGTGTGACTGGCGACTAAAAAAAAGTAAAAACGAAACGGTCGTAGGACACTTACCGGAATTCAGTGTGACAGGCTTTAAAAAAAAGTAAAACCGACCCTGGCCTCCGCCCTTTACCTAGATTCACCGTTTCAGGCTTTAAAAAAAGTAAAAATATTTCAACGAAAGTAGGGCGAAAGTAGCTATTTTACATATTTTTAGCGCAAATATCGTCCTTTAACTAAAAAAGTGCAAAAAGATAATGGGGTTTCCTACCAAAGTCCAGGGAGTAGTAATTATAATTATGTGTTGTTTTGTAAGTGTAATAATCACCTTTTTACTACTTGTTAACTGTTTTGGTAAACTAATTGAAATAAAATGATTGTGATTTTGAAAAAATGTTACAGTGTATTAATGTGCTAAAGCAAATTTAATTTAGTTGAATTATAAATTTTTAATTGTATGAGTTTTTAATGACACTTAATACATTAAATTTCTTGAAAAATTGTTATTTTTTTAAAATATGTACTTTATTAAATTTAGTCTTTAAAAAAGTAAAATTTAAGACAATTTAATTTCATTCCTTAGAAAAAAGTTGTTAAAAAATGACCAATTAATCTAAGTAATAGCATACTGAACAGAACTTTGGCAACTAGAATTGGTCGTAATTCTGCAATGTTCAGCAAGAACTTTGACCGAGATATCTGATATCAAGACAACATAAATTATTTACAAATCATCTACCTAATATGGAAGAAGGTTAGAATTGTTGTTTTAATAGATTTGGAGCTGATGGAGTACAAAAATCTTTCTACCAAAGTCCAGAACGGCGTCTTTATACGTATGTGTTTTTAAAAAATACATTTATTTTTTTAATTTTTTGTTTTGGTAAACGGAGTTTTCAAATTAGTTCCATTATGATACTTAAAATACGAACTTTCATTCTTTATAATTTGTTTTTTTTTTCTATTTATACTACTATTGAAAGTTCCCATTTGTTAAAATTATAATTTTTAGACGTCGAAAAATATAATTTCTCTAAAACTTACTACAAATTAGTCAGTTAAACTCATAAAGTCTGAGTTATAAAAGACATTCTCTAATATATTTAAAATAAGTTTGTTTAGTTTGACCTACTAATTTATTTTTACTTATGATGTATTTAATACAACCATTAAACTTAAATAATTTTTTTATTCTAAATAATCTAACGACCTTAAACGATAATAAACTGTACAGAACTTTGGGTGCTTTTGAAGTTACAATCGATCGTGATCCTACAATTTTCATCCGGAACTTCAATAGTTATTTACAGCCAACACAACATAATGTAGACAATCATAGAAAACCACTTAAACATATTTAAGAAATGTAAGATTACTAACTAAACTTATGTTGTGTTCAATTGTATAAGTTTACTGACTTTGATATTAGTTTTCAATAATCCTATTTAAAATTTACATTTAGTCATTTATACAAAATGATAAATTTTTAAAATTAATCATTAACTTCTAACTAGAATTATGTTTTATTTTGAGACAAAACAACATTTTTATCTATTTACATAAAAATCTACATCTTGAATATCTGAGAAATTAACGAGAACTACATATTATTTTGAGACAAAATAAAATTATTATTTATTTAAATAAAAATCTACATCTTAAATACTTATAATTAGTCAGTTGAGATTGTAGAAGTAATACACTTCATTTAAGTAGTCCTAAAATTTTATAACTTTTCAATGATTTACCTCGGTATTATTAATCTATTAAGTGGTTCGAATGTCCAAGAAATTAGATTAATATTAACGTTGAAACGAATGACACTCGTACAAAAAGTTTATTTACTCAAACGCACATAGCTTTACTGTTTACAATTAATATCACGAGCAGTAATTGACACAGAACTTTACTAAGTTGTGAAAAATAGCACATTCAAATGAAAGTATAGTAATGTCAGTAGTTTATTTGAAAAAGCCAATTGTGCTTTAACTTTTACAATCCGTCTTCAATTAAATTTTTTTGATTGTAATTAAAGCTTTAGCTAGATACCAAAAACTACTGTTTTATTTTAGTATCAAAACAATGATAAAAAAACCTATAATTATACATGTTTTGTAAAAAAAAACTAAATAGTAATATTTGTGGAGATAGGTTGGTGTTACTCACAACAGAGTTCAAAATTCCGTAGAAAATTAGTCTTAAGCAGTTGATCAACAGACATTGAGTTTGATGTAAAGTAAGTTTCATTTATAAGAAAATAATTTAAATGTATGAGTAAATATACTTTAATATTTATAAGATTCGAATTTTTCCAGTTTGCGTTCTAAAAAATTGTTTACTTACGTCGAACTGACTGATACTATAGTTTAAGCTAGGGGTGGGCAACGTATGGCCCGTGGGCCGCATCCGGCCCGCAGACCGAAAAAGACCGGCCTCCGACCGTTTTTTTAAACTTTAATGGGATCCGGCCCAAGAGCGAAGTGACAGGCCTGCAAAGGGTCAATATTTAAAATAATTATAAAACTTTGTATCATATTTTTACAAAACAAACCTGTAAGAATTTGACATAAACATGCTAAAAAACTTCTTAATAAATTAATGTGTACTTATAAGTATACCATTTTGTCCTAATATTTTGTGTTGTTGTAACTTAGTTGGAATATCTTTTTGTCAAATTACCCAAAACAAAGTGCTTTTTTAAGTACGATATTTTACATTCGTACCTATGTCAATTCTATTTCTAGACATTTTTTAAACATCTTAAGTTGCCAGATATGAGAAAATTTTGTGAATTTAAAGGGTTCAAAAAATTGATTAACTGTATCCATAAAATTAGACTACGGCCGAATTCAAAATCTTTATTTTAATTAGAATCCGACCGGATCCGGATCTCGACTTAAAATTAGCATCCAGTCGGATTCAGATCTAAAAATTCATTTTTCGACTGGATCCGGTAAATCACTAATTCGAAATGCTCCGGCCCGCAAAAGACTAAATTTTTCAGGATCCGGCCCGTTAATTTAAAAACGTTGCCCACCTCTAGTTTAAGCGAATAAAAATTAAATTTTTAAGTAAATTATCTTTTAAGTAAACCCATTGCTATAAAGACTTTTGTGAAATGCTTTCAACTACCTTATACCTAGTTACAGCTAGTACAAGTTAAGTTTTCTAACCATAAATTAATATTTTATTTCGTTATGTAATTACTATGATTTTTGTGTATTTGTTGTGTTGTGTCCTTTTTATTCCGTATATTATGCAAAAGTTATTTAATAATCAATTGGTTAGAAATGTTAGAAAATACTTTGTGCTTATTTAATTATAGATAGAATACTTATTATTAGTATTTATTCTCAACAACTGTCTGAAAAAACTTAATTATTAAATCTAAACTAATTTGCATCAATTTTTCAACTATTAAAAGATATTAATAAAAACTGAATAGTTTATCTTTGAATAAAAAGCAAGTTGTTACAATAGTCTTTCTTAAAAACTATTAGTGTAATAAAAGGAGAAATAATTTAATCTAAGCTTAAATGGAACACTAACTTAAAATGTTTTTTTTACCTTATCAACGAACAATATATAGCACCTTAGTAAGATTTTCAAAGTCATAATTAAAAGTTTATACCAATGATTGTTTTAAAGGTAAAAGCTAAAGCAAGTATAAAAACATGAATAACTGATAAAATAGATTGCAACGGCAGTTTTTTTAGAATACAAAAGTAAACTGAAATAAATGAAAGCTGATCTTGACAAAAACTAAATAGGCAAATTTACTCATAAAATATATGCATACAGAACAAGTTTCTTAGGAAAATTAATGTACTAATTTTATATACATAGCAGTGTTTTTTCTTGGTTTACAATAATTTTATTCTACCAATTGCAACTATTTTTTTGATAAAAGAGTGTCAAAAGTACTTGGATTCGGTTAATTATTTTTACAATACCTCTTTAGTAAATAAACTGAATGCAAATGTTTTTAATTATGTACAAAAGTAATTCACAGTAAATAATTAAAATATAATTTCCTTACAGTTTAGGTATTCCGTTCAACATGTTTCTTTTTTTGAATATTTTATTACTATATATGTTAAGTTTTAGTATTAAACATAACATTTAAAATCAATAAAGTAAGGATTTTTTATTGATATGAACAATATTTGATCGTTTAGAATGTACAGAGATGCTAATTTTTTATTTGTATATTTTAATATTTTTTTGTTTAATACTCTAACTAGGTTAAGGGTAATTTAATCATTATTTTCACTTATAATTTTTTCTAAATAAGATATCCAAGTGTGTAAAGACAAATTTAAAAATATATATGTGACACTAATTAAATGGTTTTTGTTCATTATATAACATATTTTCATTTTTTTTTTTTTGTAAAATTTAATTACTTTCTGTGCCTTGCATACTAATGTATAAAAGTTGCTCCTATATGGAATTACCTATCTAAACAAACTAGATTTTGGGATGGTTAATTTGTTAAGCATGTCTATTGCTATCAAACTAGGTTAAATTTAAGCAAATAAACAATTTAACATTGCCACACAGCTTGAAAGTAAACTTATGATGTACGTGTTGTTAAATTCACAGTTTTGGTTTTAATTCCAATATATGTTAAATATTAAGTCTTGCAGCTGTTATAATTTGAAAAGTTATTTTTCTTATTGTTTACATAAAAGTGTGAACAACAAGTCCAAAAAAAACCTTGAGTTCTAGAAAAATTTTAAATCTCACAATTTGTGAAAAACCGTGACAATTTTAACAAATTTTACATATAAAGTAAGGAAATTCTGATTTTACACAAAAATCTATCATATAATAGTTTTTATATGTTTTCAGCAATTTATGCTTAATAAAGGCATCTTTAAAGTAACTTAACAGTAGCTTTTTAATGTTGCTATACTTATCTAGACAGTTTTTCCTTAAACTTAGTTTTATACTAAAACTAGACCCAAAAACTTGTTCTTTCAAAAACCTGGAAGAAATTCAGAATACTTAGAAAGTATTTCTTAAAAACCTTTGGCAACCCTCTAACAATTTATTTTGGTTACAAAAAGAAAAATATATGATGTTTGACATATGTTATGTTTATACAACACAGGAAAAAACAAATTTTTACAAAATAAGTAATAGTATTAGTTTTAAGCAATGATCGTCAAGCTAATAAAATTCTGTGTACACCAAGTTGCAAAATATAAAATCAGTGCACCTTAAGATCTAATTTTAATGCACTAATAAAAGTAAGTAAACAGTTTCATTAGTGCATTTCTCTTTAAAAGTCAAAACTCAGTTTGTATTTACATGCAAACCATTTAACAACTGAAGCCATTTAATTGGCCTCTTTATTTCTTTTACCTTATTTTCACAATGATATTTTAGTTATATGGCTTTATCTTACATACTCATTAATTGAACACTTCTCCGCAATTACAACAAAATCCCCAGTTCAGTGTTTTTTAAATATTTTTTTCAATATTAACTACATACTTAAGCTAAATCTATGTATTTTTTGTGTAATCTCAAAATTTCGTGCATCCCTAAATGAGTTTTATTTACCCTAAAAATTTTGTACACCCCAAAAAAAGCTTCGTGTACACTAGTATGCAGCAGTATACACCTTGACGACCACTGGTTTTAAGTATAATGGCCAACTGTTTTAATTTTCTTACCTTTAAAATCTCTTGAAGGTAATCAGATTTAAACAATTTCGTAGTATTTTATTTGAAATCTTATGCAGAAATTATCATAGTGATTATTTTGATGCACATTAATTAACTATAATGTCATATCTTTACATTTTGGGTACTTTATCTAACGTGTAGTGTATACCTAAATTTCTCATAAAGATGTTTTATCACTATATGTTATCTTTAAATGTACACAACAACACTTAAAATAACATAATAATAAGATATAAGATTTATTTTGTTTTGGATTGGACGCATTTTGATTTGTACAGAAGTTTAGTGTTTACTTTAAATTAATCCCTATGCACATCAATGTACAGTGATACTTATTTTTAATTGTTTTTTTGAATAATACTTTAGTTATCAAAAACACTTCTAAAAGGTTTTCTCAGATAAGCAGTATTTGTTGTACCAGTGCACTCATCGTAACAGATCGATTGAAATCTTAATTTGATTTATGCTGCTTTAGAGTCTTCAGAAGTTTCTTAAACACGACTTTTTATTGTCATTAAACAAATAAACAATAAAACTTTTACTACTGCCAATACAAATTAGTTAAAAAAGAGTTCAACTCTAAACAGTGTATCCTTTTTAGTAATTACTTTTGCTACTTTTAAACTTGCTTTAAAGTTTTTTATAATATTTCTACAGTTACTGAAAATGATCATGTGCTTTGTTGAAACTGACTTGAGCGCTTTGTATTTTCTAGTTTCTGGCAATAACTCATAACCAAGTTTTTGTAATTCTTATAGTTTCAAATGCAATATTTTAATTGCAGATAAAGCAATAGTTAATTGGTACAAAACTCAACAAAAAAACAAGTTTTTTTTTCATTAATGGCTCAGTATTTTTTTTCTTAGAAATATTTATGAAATTTAACTACCCATTAAAGCTGACTTAAAATAAATCTGTTTTGCTGTGTATATTTCTTCTGCTTTAAATAATCTTTGATATTTTTTATTTCGTGAACTTTGTTTAAAACAGGGTTGACAATCATATAGGCCACTTCAAAAAATTAAAAAACTTACACATGGTTAAAATAAATTTAAAAACTTTTTAAAAACTTATTTGTGTTTGAAATTTTTATTTCAAATACTTTAAAAAAGTTTTCAAACTTTCAGAACTGTTTTCATGACTGTAGTATAGTTTATTTATTATAATTTTTACTATTCGTCTTATATATTATGTACTAGATTTAGTTAGGTATGAAGTTTTTTTCTTTTTTTAAAGAAGTTATTGGCTTTTAAACTTTAAATATGCCTTGATGTAACTCAGTCATTTTTTTCTTTTCGAATAGAATTTATTCAAGGACTAATGAATTACTAATAAGCTGCTTCATTAAAACATTTTATATAAATAAACAGGTCTTAAACCTTTAAAAACTTTTGACTCTGTGTCACACATTAAATTATTAAAAATTATGACTCAATATGGTTTTGATGATAACTTAGTGAATTGGTTAGGCGAATTTTTAAATAGTAGGACACGAAGTGTACTGATTAACAGAACATTATCAGATCCTCTGAAAATTCACAGTGGAGTACCACAAGGTGGAGTCATTGGTCCTCTTCTTTTTTTAATTTACATCAAAGATATCACTTTTAATACTCACATTCAAAGTGGAATAAGTCTATTTGCAGATGACGCAAAAGTATTTAGCAAGTCAGAAACTTCTTGACAAATAACATTAGATAATATTCAGGGATGGCTAAAAACAAGAAAACTTGATTTAAATCAAAAAAATTCCAAGTTCTAACCATCAATGAAAATAAACTCTTCCCTATTAACCTTTTTATTAATAAAACTAAAATACCAGCAGTAAACATTTTTAAAGGGTTAGGAATACATATATCTGAAAATCTAAAATGGAACGAATATGTAAACTATTTATATAAAATTGCTCAAAACTCATTATATCAAATACTTAAAAGTTTTAAAACCAGTTCTGCTAGTATTCTTACTTAATTATTTGAAATCTATGTTCGCCCTAAACTCGAATACAATACCCCAATATGGTCACCCTATTTAAAAAAAGACATTATTAGGATTGAGTCTGTGCAGAGAAATTTTACCCGTTTTGTTTGTAACAGATGCAATATTTCAAATACATCATACAAAGATACATTGGTGAAGCTCTGATTGGAGTCTCTAGAGTATAGAATATGGCAGTTTGACTTGATAACACTTTTTAAAATTGTTAATGGTAAAAATAAGGAATTTTTCAATAATTTTTTTGTTTTTTCTCAGACCAATTATAATTTGAGAGGAAATGATAAAAAAATTAAAAGTAATTATAATTTTAAAAACAGTCAGTAGCAAAATTTTTTTTTCTGCAGAACAATAAATATGTGAAATAGGTTACCGCAGGATGTGGTTTCGTGTCAGAGGGTGGAACAATTTCAATTAAAACTAAAAAAAAAAGATTTAAATAATATGAACACAAGTTAAATGCAGTGATTATTGAATAAAAGTATATTTTAAAATATTAGTATCACTAAGAATAATTTTTCTTGCCTACGCCATCCCCCTACAGATTTTAAGTTGTTATATATAATTTTTGTAAGTGTGTAGTTTTTGATAGTCAATAAATAAGCTTTTATATGAGAATTTATTTCCTTTTGCCTTTTGTGCAAACTAAGTTATAATTTATCATACAGGATTATTTGTTCGTAATTTTTCTACTATGTTATGTATAAATTTGAATTTTTATTGAATGTTTTTTGATTGTTTCTTTTTTCGTGTGTATTGTTTAAGCGGCTCAGGTTTTAATGTCCGAGTCCATCTTCGCAAAATAAACTCCAATAATAATAATAATTCAATTCAATTAACTAGTTACTGATTTTTTTAAAGAATAAAACTAGTTGAAACGCAAAAACCAAATATTTTCAATAACTAATATTTCAAAAATTATGAAAAATAGGGATTAATAATACAAAAAGTTTATAAGTTAACTTATAATTGTTTTTCAAGCTCAGATTTTATTGAGTGTTAGATTGTTAAAATAACAAAAATATTAACTTAAAATAATTAACTGTTTTGTATAGTCAGAGTTTATTAAGTTTAAAGTATATTATTAATACACAATCTACTACATTAATTATGTAAAATTTGTATAGGCCATATAAAATATTATATATGTAGCTAAACGTCATTTAAAATTATAAACAGAATTAAACTAAAACAAACAGACTATTTAAATGTCACCGAAACTAAAACTGTGGCCCGAGAAGATTTAAAAAATTATATTAAATAAAAGCACTAAATACTTGGTGACCTATTAGTTGTTAGATAATTTTTAATTATATAAAATTTAAACCCATATCTTTTAATCCAAGGACTAAAATTTATTATCCGTAAAATATAGTAAATTATATTAATATGTAGATACTACTGTTCTAATTAAAATTTATTAACTAGGCATATAGATACTAGTGTGAAAAAATATGTTTGCAATAAGGGCAGGTATTGTGAAACAAAAACCAGCGTTTAATACAATCCTGACAAAAAACATGTTGGCCTAGACAGTCAAGCCGCAACATTCTTCTTCCAACTTCAACGTCTTCAAGGCACACTCCGCATCGATCTCCATCCTTATCTGCTTTAAATTGATGAAATCTTTCTAACCTTGCTTTTGAAAGACCTTTTTTCGGTTGTAACTTGTTCATAGCAGCAGTTTCTAAGAATAAACTTCTTTGTACGAACTTATCATAACTGTTTTTAAGCTCAGAGACAAATGGTTGGAGACGAAAATATTTAGTTGCAATGCCTTTACCAATAATCCGTTGATGCTCACTGCGAAAACTCCTTTTGTTTATAACTAGTGAATGCCACAAACCAAACAAATCATCAAAATCTTCCGTAATTTCAAGTTGATCTCGCCAATGATCAAAACTATGTACTTGCATGATTTTTTGAAATGTTTTGATACTTCTTTTCTGCAAAGTTCAGTAGATTTTGTTTTTAACTTTACGTAAAAAAACTTTGTTTTTTTATTTAAAAAAAAAAGTTAAGAGATTTTTTTTAATAAACATTCGGTAAAAATAATTTATTTTTACCTAAAACATTATAGTATAAGTTTCTTAGCTGACGTTAAAATAAAAATTCTTGTTAACTAAATCAATGTTTTTACGTTGTGTAACTGTGCACACTATTGCGACTTAAAATTATTTTACGATGTACAGAAAGTTTTGTAAGGTAAAAATAAACTTTTAATTGACGTTTGTTTTGTGTGTTTTCATTATATAGTTATTTGCCTTAACTAAAAACGATTGCTCAATTGACTGAAATGTAAAGCGATTGTTTGAATAGAGGTGTGCAAATCAAATATTTTATTCATGACCGGTTTTGGTGGCAAAAAAATGCGAGCTCTTTAAGCAAAATAAAATATTTAAAGCACACAAAAATGTTAGTTATCTATAATTTTATTTAAAAAGTTATTCATGCGAATTGAATTGTTAAACCTAAACAAAAACTAAAATGTTACATATTCGAAAATTCAAGCATGTCGGAGTATAATTAGGTAAAATTAGTACAAGTTTTAAAACTAATAGAATAAAATTAGTATCAGTATAATAAGTCAAATAAAACTGAACTAAGAGTTTTTTTTTAGTTTAAAGAAAAACATCTTCAGTATAGACAAGCAACTGAACTTTCAAAATTAACCAATAAATTAAAAAATGAAAACGAAAACCTTAAAATAAGTTAGAAAATACTTCAAAGGGGAAAAAATCTAAACCATAATAATGAAATGCAGATTATGCTTAAAAAAAGCTTTATTAATACTTGAATCTAGTACAAATTGCACAAACAAAAGAACGAAATTAATGAACTCATGCAGACACAAATACAAATTTTTATAAATAAACTGGTAAGCAGACAAAACTTAAATCAGATTATATTAGTAGTACAAAATAGATTTTTTGACTTTTTCGAGTTTTTTTTTTTGTTGATATTTGGTTTAATTTAAAATTTTTAGATATTTCTTAATTCAACTTAGAGAAAATTTAGAAGTTTTCTGTTTTAAATAGTTCTCAAATCCGTTTAGATTTTGACTGCTACATTAACTTAATACAAATTTAATTTTAGAATTTTCAGCGACTTTGAGTTTTGTAATTGTTTTGTTGATTCTTGGCTTAAAATTACAATTTTAGATAGTTTATAATTCCATTTAGATAAATTTCAAGGTATAAATATCTTCAAACTTAAAAAAAAATTGCTTTACAATACCAATTTTATTTAATTATACTCCGACATGCTTAAATATTCGAATATGTAACATTTTAGTTTTTTCCTATATTTTCACACAAGAAAAAGTTTTTAAATAAAATTATAGATAACTAACATTGTAATGTGCACTTTAATACTTTAGTTTGCTTGAAGTGATCGTAATTTTTTGCCACTGAAACCGGTCATTACTAAAATATTTAATTTGCACACCTTTATTTAGTATTTTTTTTTATAAAAAGCGAACTATAACATAAATTCATATTATTTTAGTCTAGTGTAGACAGCTTTTTAAAAGGTGTCAGAGAGACTTGTTAAAATACTAAGAGTTACTATGGTAAATCAGCAATGAAGCGTATAAACTTGGTTTGTTTTAAGTTGATAATTTCACGCTCGAGTAAACAAAGCAGTGATTTTAAACATGTTAGGTATCAGACCACTAAACTTGACATTTTTCAATATTAAAACTACTTGAAAACAGTATTCTACACAGAAAAGATAATAAAAGAAATCTTGTTAAAAACCAAAAGACTTTTTATTTAGTATTCTTATAAAAGTTTTAAAATATAAGTAATAGTAGTAATGCTCTTAAAAATTTTTGTACACTTACTATACATTGGCGTTTGAAAGCATATAAAACTAATACTATAACACTAACAAGTAGTGCATAATAAGTAACCCAAAGAAATGTTAAGTTGTTCATAATTTTTATACTACTATCTGCAAATATTATTTTGTTTAACATAAATTTAAACAAAATTAGTATAACTAATGATTGTTAAACAAAATATTTTATTTTAAATATAAAAATTTTATCATCATTTAACTTTCAATTGAAAAACTCATTCAAAAGCGCTTAATAGTATATTTTAAATACTGTTAAACTACTTTACACAGTTTTTAACCTTAAGCTTAACTTTAAACTAAAACTAGGCCCAAAAACGTGTATTTAAAAAAACTTGGAGGAAATTTTTCAAAAAATAGCAGCAACCTTAAACAATATAATTAGTAAACACTTAATAATATACTTTTTTTTCACTTTATATATTTATGTATGAAATTTTTCAAAAATAATTTTTTGAACATTGTGATTAGTCAAAAATATCAAAAATAAAAGTTAAATTAAGACATAAGTTTTATGTGCATACGAAAAAATAAAAGATCAAAAACACTAATATAAACCACAAAATTATAATTTAGACTATGTATTTATTTTGAAAATATTTTTTTTTAAATAACTTTATCTTCATTAGTAGTATTTTACTTTGTTTATATACTACCCAGTATCTAAAAAATAAACACTAACTAATCAAAACAATACTTGTGACATAACGTTGCTTCTATTTGATGTTTTACTGTGATAAAAAAGTTAATAAAATTAGTTTTAAAAGAGTGCTAAACCTGACTAAAAGTAAAAATCTAAGAAATTCCTAATTATATATCATTGTATATGTTCTTTAAAAATGAACTATGAACTAGTTTTAAGATAAAATACAAGAACTAGTTATGCTCTTATACAAATTGTATATCAAAATTCAAATCTGTTATTTAAAACAAAAATTTTACAGACGTAACTAACTTACTTTATAAAAAAATTACTTTTTTATCAGGAAAAAATATTATAAAATAATTGAAGTTAGAATAAAATTTTATAAAGAGAATTTCAATTTTGAATTAAATGTTAGTATAGATGGAGTTCTTACAAATTCTCTTTTAAACTTTAAACTCTTTAGACTTGTATATCTATTTATAGTAAAAGTATTTTATTACAAGTAACTTAATCTATAAAAATTGAAATTTCACTAAAAAGAGTTTTTAAACTTATACAAATAAAATAAAATATCTTTATAAAAATATATTCTAGTTTTAGATATTTTATAATACTGTTTCCTGATATAAAAATTATTTTTTTATAGAGTAAATTATTTATGCCTGTAATATTTTTGTTTTAAATAACAGATTTGAATTTTGATATACAATTTGTAAGTTCATAACATTTAAATTAAATTTAAAGAGAATTTCAATTTTGATTCAAATGTTAGTATAGATGGAGTTCTACAATTTTTTCTTTTAAATTTTAAACTCTTTACTTTTATGTATCTATTTATAAAGAAAAACTTTTTCAAGTAATTTAATCTACAAAAATTGAAGTTTCACTTTCATTTCAATTTAAAAAAAATGTTTAGACTTAAATAATTTATTTAAAATATCTTTAAATTTTATTTAAATGTTTGCCTGATGGTGCAAAAATTCTAATGATGGTTTTTAAATCTCTTATAGTTAAAAATTTCAAAAAATCAAGAATCAACTTTATGGCCAACAGATATACAAATATAAAACAAATATTTATAAATATTAAAATGACATTAAATAATAAAAGAATAAATTTCAAGGTGGTGTTGTTGTCTAAAAATGATTTTGAAACTATCTGAATTGAACTTTTCTAAGTTTAAACAAAGCTGGTTGACACATAAACAAATAATATAAATGTTTAAGTACAAACACAACATTATTATATAACAACATAACACAAAAGCTTCACACAACATTATTATATACAATAAACTAAGTAAAATATAAATTTAGTGATTATATTGGAGATTTTTTAAGTAAAATTGTACTTAGTAGTTCAAAAACAATACTTAATCAATAGTAATTTAAACAAATTTATAATTTATAATGAGAACTAAGTGAATCTTAGTAAAAAGTTTACTAGAAAAAATATGCTACTTTAAAACTTTTACCTAATATGACGTCACGATTAACATTTTATTTAGAATCTATTTCAGCTGGGTACTATAGAGCATTTTTTGTTAAGGAAACGTTTTTATCTTTAAGTATTATAAATTCAACATTCATTATTCAAAGTTTATCAAATAGCCAAAACTAAGTCAATAAACAACGTTTTTAGTGATAGTCTAAGAATATTTTTTTCTTTTTTCTTTTTTTTTTTCAAGGGGTTCACAGGAAACAGGAAACCAGTCAAAACACGCCTTTGATTTATAATAAAAAAATTTAAATTATACATTGTTGTAATAAACTTAACAATTTATAATAAAAATTGAACAATGAAAATTTAGTTCTTCAGTTCATGTAGTTCTATAAACAGTTTGAATTATAGTATATGCAACTAAAAGTATAGTGAAAACGTTAAAAAAACAACTAACATGTAAACTTCTCCTTAAAAATTTAGGGTTTTTAAAATGTACTTACTTTCTAAATTTAGTCATTGATTTAAAAACACAGCTATACTTACAAAATAAAACTCAAAACAAACTAAACTTTTTTGAAAAACACTCATTACAAGCGTTAAAAGGTACTTTCAAGTAAAGCTAGTTAGAATATGTAGAAAACTTAATTATTTAAGAAAGTGATTTTTTAGCAAGGTATCTTAATGAACAACATTGTGATAAAAAGTATATATTACCTGAACTGATCGCACGTTGTGTTATAAAGTAATAAATAGAGTTTATAAAAAAATATTTATTCAACCTTTTAAATGCTAATATTAGACAAAAAATTTCTATGTTAGTTGTATGCTTAATTTTGAAGCCTAAAAAGGAAGTTGCTTTAGTGTAAGCTGACAAAATATAAGTATGTGCTATTATAATAATACATTTATAGCTAGTTATAAACTAATGTTTATTTGAAATCTAAAACGGTCAGTTCATTTGTATTTATTGTCAATCATTTCTATAGTCATAGCATTTTATACATGTTTAAATGAAATACTCCACCTTACATGCTAAATACTAGTTTAAGATTTTAATATTTACAAAAAGTTATAATACCAAGTAAACTTAAGCTGAATTGTATTGAACTACAATAAAACAAAACTGGTTATGCTCTAGCTTGGTCAATTTTTTTTATGCACTCTTTTGCTGCTTGTATAACTTGTTTGATTAAAAATCTGTAAAGAATAAAGTTACTGTTTAGTTGAAACTTTTTTTAAACTTTTTATTTATAAAGCTAGGTCTAAAACAAGTTATTAATATTCAATGTTTGGCGATATATTTGTTTTCCAAAACTTTGCTCCTTTTTCTACTAATTTCTCAAATTTATTTTGTTTTTAGTCTTTTATTTTGTGTGGTTAAACATTTCATATGATATCTCATTATCTTTCTGATAAAAAATATCTTAAAAATTAAAAAAGATTTTTAATTTCTTAGTGTTATATCTTTTGTGTACTTGAAAGTATTTAAAAAGAACTTTTACTGTTTTTTATTATATATTAAGCTATTGAAAAAACTAATATTAATAATTAAACCATTTTACAATAAAAGTAGTAAGTTTTAAAAACATTTATTTACCTAAAACATTTATTTAACTAAAACTGTTTTTTTTTTGTAATATAAGAAAACAATGATAAAGAACTGTTTCTTAAAAATATTTACTACATAAATATTTTAGTAAACCAATCAATACATCTTTTGAAAATACTGTTTTTCAAAAAAATTTTAATCAAAAATTAGTTGTTTAAAAAACACAAAACGGATTTGTTTAGTATGATCAAAATGTTAATACTAATAAAATACAAAGAAAACTGTATATTTAGCAAATTAACTTTGTATGAATATTATTTTAGTTAACCCATAACATTACTTTCTTTGGAGCAAAAGAATTCTTTTTAAAACGACATGTGTTTACTTTAAAGTCAAGAGTGACCACAATTCAAAAAAATAAAACCATTGTTGTTTAGGAAATTCAAATGTTAAATCGTGGACACTTTTATATTTAGTTAAACACGTTTATTTAAAGAAAGTGCTTTAAATTGTCTAAATTTATTTCTTAATTTATGGTTACTTATGTTTTAAAAACTTTTATTAATTAGCAAATGGTAAAATTTTAACAACTTAACTTTTATTGAAAATGTTTACAAATGTCTAGATCAAAGTGTATATATACTAAATATATTTACCTTTATTTGATTACTTATAGAATATAATCTAAGTGAACAAACATGATATACACTTAAATTTTATTAACGTAACTTTCTTATAGTCTTTTTTTTCATAATAGACAAAAAATTCAATCGATTAATACATATATGCTTCGTTTGTATTTAGAAAATATAAATCAGTTTGTGTAAAGTATTAATAATTATACACTAAGTTTGTTATATAACAAGAAAAAAATAATATCAACTAGCTGATTTTTACAGCCTTTGATAATTGTAAATATGTTGTTTACTAACAAACACATTTAAAAAATAATAACATTTATACAGTACAAGAAACTTTTTTTAATAACCTTGTGCACTCAACTTTTTATTAGTCACAATTTTGCAGCGTTTTTAAAGTTTTAATTGTCTAACGAAGTAGTTTTAAGGCTACTTTTTATGTTAAATCTCTAAAACAAATTATAAAAAGGTTCAAACATGTGAAAAAATTTGTTGTTTTTCTATAATAAAAATTACAAAGTGATATAATACAACCTAAAGCAAGGCCTAGGTTGCCCTTTAAAAGTAACTGACTACATTTATTGTAAATTATCTAAATCTAAGCATTGTTTTATAATAAAACAGTATGTTATTTGCAAAGAAAATAAGAACTCAAATCGATTTCTGGCTATATTTTTTAGAATGCAATACACAAGGCAAGATCAAAGAATTTACCGTCACAAATGAGTTCAATGAGACAAGCTCCACTTACATCCTGAAAGCTAGTTTTATGAACAATAATGTCAACAAAAAATACGCCTACAAATCAGCTTATTGGGAAGTAAAATATTTCGGCAAAGTGTTAACAGTTCTAACGGCGGACTTTGATTGGTCCAGTACATTTATACAGGGGCTGTATTCAGTGAAAACAGCTTGTATCGATCACGCTGCTTTTGCGTTTTGTGATAGTTTTATGTATATAAAAGAAGACGCAATAAAAAGTCATAACAAAGAAAACTTCGACGTGAATTTGCTTTTTTTCTGGTAAACAGTGGTGTGAAATAAAAGATATAGAAATAAAAGGTTTGTAATATTTGCTGAATGAAATTTATTAAAGTTTATTATTTGTTATATTTCTAAAATAAACTTTCAGTAAAATTTATCAATCAGTGTAATTATCTGGTAAATATTTGTATTTCTTTTTTTTTAATTTAAGTGTTTTGTTTTATTAGTGCACTGTAAAGCTTAAAATATGCTTTATCAACAACTATTTTTTTCATTTTTAAAAAAATTAAAAAGAATGATTTAAATAATTTATAGATAAAGAACACCTTGAGGTAGAAAATTCTTCAGCAAAAGAGGGACAAACTAAACTTTAGAATACAATTAAAAGCGAATATTCTAAAATATTGATTTTGATAGCTGTAATGTCTAGCTTTACAGTTGTTGTAATCAGTTTTCTTATAAGTTGTTTTTATTTTCGTTGCAAAATAATTCGAGGTGAAAAACATAAAACGTTGAAAAAGTTAGACCCTTATTCAGGTGAAATATATCAATTATGTTATATTGGGGTTTTCGTTTATTATTTTGTATTTTAATTTAATTTTTTAGATACTTTAATTAATCACATGTTAGCACAGTGTATATTTCTAAAAATTCTCAGCAGTAGGATTTACGTTAATTGAAACAAAAATTTAAATCCTACCATCAAAATTTTTCTACTTGGTTCTTTCTACCAAGTCTGCTGTTGACGCTTACTTTGTGTTTAAAACTACAAATTAGAATTTTTAAAGTAGGTCATTTGCGCATTTGTTAAATCTACTTCATACATAACAATTCAAAGGAGAAAATCCGCTATATTCGTTGTTTTTAAAACACCATGCTTTTTTTTTGTTTTAATGTTAAAAGTATTAAGTTTTGTAAATACCCTACAACCAAACGATAAAAGAATTAAAAAAAAAAACACGAAAATCTTACTAAAAATTAGAAAACTTGAGTCATTTTACTAAACTTAAAAATTCAAAATCACAAAAACTTTTTTGTTTTTAATTCTAAATGAATATTTTTTACAGAAATTAATCGCTAAATGATAAAGCTTTTTTTTTGATCTCGGGTTTTTTGTGTCGGTGCTAGAAACAATTGAACCAGTTAGACGTTTTGGCTTTTTTTGTCCCATCATATATCGAAAAATGCATTTTATTTATTACTACAATTATTTCAATATTTGCAGGGTATTAACTTTAGTAGTTATTGGTTTTTTATCATGAACTTTATTATTATTCACTTTTGAATAAAAAAAAAATGTTAAACTTATTAAAATAAAAAGAAAAAAAAAATATTTAAATTTTCCTTAAAAAGCGGTAAGAGAACTCAGAAGTCACAAATTTAATTAAGCCTAATTATTGTTGTATCAAATAATCAAATTAATTTCAAGTACTTAATGAATTTTATAGATTTTTACATAAAGCTAGTCAAGAATACAAGCTTTTAGTTGTTAACGATAAACTGCATTTAAATGTTTGAAATAGAAATCAATAAAAAGTTAAACACAACTAAAAGTTGTTAACCTTATGTAAATAACATTTCATTATCAAAAAACAAATTACTATTATAAAAATTCATTTTTTTAATATTCTCTTCATTGGTTACCTTTAAAAGCTGAAACATACTTTTCTTTGATAACTATTATTGAAATTAAACGACAAAAGTAACGCTCAAACTATTTATTCCTAGGACATAAATTAAACAAAAAAAATTAAATCGTTGCGGTGTACAAATCGATAAAAGAGAGGTTTTTCCATGCACCCATGTTTTTAGATCTATTTTTTTTGAGCTCCCTTTGTTTGTTCTTCAGTAAGTCATTTAGTTTAATTTTGTTCTAATGCAGAAATTTTATTTCAATATACACACAATACTATCGGCGATTTTCTTCGTCTGTCATCAATTCTTCAGTACACTGTTCTATAGCAGTAACTTTAAAAATTTTATTAATCACATGACTTTTAATTTTTTTTTTGTTTTGTCTTTATCGAAAATAGTTATTATCTACTATTATTATTTTCAGTAAGTAAATATTTTGTAAAATTTCGCTTATCACTCATAAACAAAGCTTTTGCATTTTGAAAGTTTCTGTATAATGAACAATGATCGGTTGAAATTCATAATTTTATGTATTTAAAAACGATTAGGATAAACATTTTTCATACTTTAATTTAAACCTAACCGTATAGAATTTGAATAATTAAGAAACTTACTAATATCATCAATAATATGCCAAAACTGAATTTATATTTTTGCTTCAAAGTAAAGTTTTTGAGCAGTTCTAAAATCTACAATTTGTTTTTTTATTTTTTAATGAGCTAATAAGTTTAGTAAAAACTTTAATGTCAGTTACATCCACTTTTTGGCTGATCTAAGTAAAACGATTTTGTTCATTAGACTTCAAATAATCTATTTAAAATGATTTTTTACCCACTCCTTTATCTTAAAGTTCTTAACTTATTTTTGTTCAAACAGTTTTATCCAATCGTTAATAAGAACAGATAATGGTGATAGGTGTTTTAAACTATACTTCTTATTCTGTATAATAAAATTCTTCATCAATAGGATTAAATTTTTTTTTGCTAATTTTATTTTTCAACACAATTCTTTTTTTAACTTTTATTTCCACGACAACTTCAAATATCTTCGAATCACTTTTGTAGGTGCTTACAACTTACAAAGCATCTAGGAATTTTAACAATAACAACATAAAATACTCAATTGGATGGAAAGTAGTAAAATCATTGGAAATAAAAATAAAAATTTGTTAATGCATTATAATATACACATTTTCAGTTTTAAATTTTTATCGTTTTTTATAAAAATTAGATTATTATTAGTTTATATTTTCATGGTTGCATCTTAACTAAAATTTTCTGATTTTTCTGTTTTAAATTAAATTTAGCATTCCAAAAACAACCCATCTAATATTCTTTCCAAAACAAAAATATTTCATAAAAAGCCATTTTATTTTCCATAACAACATAACCAACTTTAGCATATCAAAAATTTTTAGAACTCAAAGTATGTTTTTTAATATTTACTCCTATTACTTTTTTTAACAATAATACTTTATAATTTTCATGTATTAATTCCCGTTCAAAGTTTCATGTCTAATTAAGTTCCAACTCTATAACTTTTAACTTTATAATGTTTTGTTTTTTTGAATTCGTTTAATTTAAATTCCCTACTATATACTATAGTGTAATTGTTTGTCTTAACCTGTTTACAGTTTATTGTTTAATTAAACTTTTAAAGGTTTTGTAGCATTAATAGTTTTTTAATATTTTTAATTCTCAACATATAACTTAAATTTTATATATTTTATATTATTTGCAAGTGCTACTAGTATTTTAGACAGATTTACAATTTTAAATTCCGCTTTGCGGTGAAAAAAAGTAATTGTGTTTCGTAAAATAATAAAATTTTAATTTTCAATCTACTTCTTGGATAGATTACTCTGTAAAACTTGTTTTTAACTCAATAGTTAAATAATCTTAATTGTCTAGCTAAGCCTTAAGGTAAAAAATATGAATGAAAATTGTTCTGTATGTTCAATTTTAAAATTTTACAAAACTTTTTGATTGTTACGTAGTTAATTAATTTAAAAAAAACAAATTTTACTTTTTCCAAGATTATCATAAGAGACATGGGTTGGAAGTACAAACTGAGTTGCTTATTTCTGTTAACATTTCTAAGCTGTGTTCACTCGCAAGTCAAGAACGGGCGCGACGCGCGAGAAGGAGAAATTCCCTACCAAGTGTCCATAAATTATTTGGAAGGCGAGGACTTCGACGATGACCCGGAATTTGTCAACGTCTTCGAAGAGAAAGACCACCTGTGCGGCGGCTTCTTGCTGAACAAACGCTGGGTGATGAGCGCAGCGCACTGCTTATTTGACGCGGAAAAAAGAATTGACGTGCTTGAAGTGCACGCGGGAAGCTTGGACAAGAAGGGAGGTCAATCCGCCACTTCGAGAGACTTCTACCCGCACCAGAGTTACCGCGAAAACCACCAAAACTGGGCGGAAACGAGGCACGACGTAGGCTTGCTGCACCTAGAAGACGAAATACGCTACGGCAACGGGGTTTGGCCGGCCGTTCTCTCTCACTTTTCAAACGACCCGGAGGAAAATTGGAACTGCCGAGTATCGGGATGGGGAACGTGGCGTCAAACGTATGATGAAATTAACGGAAAAACGTATGATGAGTTGCCGGAAATTTTGCAGGTCGGCGAAGATATGTCAGTCGTTAACGACGACTACTGCGATGTGTACAACGGTCTTAACTATAAAAACTACGAACACATGTTCTGCTTCGCCGACACGCGCCAACACGAAAATCTTCGCCAATATCAAAGCTCTTGTAAAGGTGACTCGGGAGGTCCAGTGGTTTGCAGGGAATCACAGCAAGCTCAGTTCGGTTTTGTCGTGCACGGAGTTATTACTTGTGGTGGGGATTTTGAGACGACGGGCAGCGTTGCGTTTCCGTGCATGGCAACGAAGCCATCCGCTCACATTGAATGGATCGATGAGAAAGTGCGATCGAAGACGCCCAACTTGATTGTGAAGCAGCAAGGGTCGGACGCCAGAAGAGAAGACGCTCCCTACCACGTTTCAATTTCAGCGCAGTACAGAAACACAGGAGCATATAAAATAGTCTGTCAAGGCGCTATTCTGAGCAAAAGATGGATTCTAACTGCAGCAAGTTGTGTAGATAGCAATGATCAGTTGCAGCATAATGAAAATCCGGTAAGCTTAATGGTCGAAGCTGGCTTACACGAAGGACACAGCACACAAACAGAATTCACAAACACGTGGTTTCAACATAAATATTACAAAGTTGACGACAAGTATGATAAACACAACGTTGCGTTAATATTCCTTAAAAATGACCTTAACTTTGAAACTGATTTTGTTAAGCCGATAAAGATTATTACGCAAAACAATGCAACCGACTGCAAAGTATTTGGATGGGAATATAATTATGAAACTAACCCTAATGCTTATGAAAATCCATTGCAAGTAAGGCAAGTAGAAATCTTAGATAACAAAAGATGCAGCTCTCCGATGTTAAAACCATCAGCTTTGCAGTTGTTTTATCGTCATCAGGTTTGCACCCAACAGGAGCGTGGCAGACCCACCATTAGTGTTGAGGCGGGAACAGCTTTGATTTGCATGCAAGGTGAAGACTATAGAGTTTTCGGAGTCGCGTCTTTCGGTGGATACTGGGAACGTGTTGGAGGTGGTGCAGGACCAAAAGTTTTCACGAGAATGGTAGAGAATTTGCATTGGATTATAAGCAAGCAAATAGAGATTGAATAACGTTAAAGATACAATACTTTTAATGTTCGATGTGTATTGATGTAATGCAGAAACTATTTTATGTACAAATATGTTTTAGTAAAGTATTTGAACTGTATAAAAACTATTTAGTTATTGCCTACAAGATTAATTTCACGAAAAAAAAAATAAATTAAAGTTTAGATGCACTTAAAAACATAAAAACGATGTCAAGATTTTTTAACTACTTACAAAGTATTATTTCACTAAAATTTGATATTGATAAGAGTCTTATTAATACAAAATAGATTTAGAAGAAATCTTGATATTTTTTAGCGCTATTAATTTTTAATTATGAAAACATTTATAACTATTATAGATTCAAAACTATAAAAAAATACTTGCAGACCGTTTAATTAAATTATAGAACTAAAACGTAAATTATTGTTTATCATACATTTTATAAATCTTAAACTTTTTACGTTCTACAAGCTGTAAAAAAATTCGAAAAAATACGCTTAAAAAAATAGATGCTTACGATAAGATAATTATGGATATGTCTAAAAAATATTTTTTTTTATTCTTTCAGCATCATAAAAACCATTTTACTAAACCTTTGATTTATTATTGCAAAAAACAATATTGAGATTGTTATTTTACTTAATTTTATTTGTTTGGTTTTTAGTTTCGAGTTTTGTTAATTGTCAAAAAAAAAGTTAAATCAAAACATTGGCGTTTATTAAACCAGGATCAGTTATAAGAAGAACTTCAAAATAAAAACAAACAATGGTCTAAATGTATAATCAATGATAGCGGTTGTTAAAAAAATTAGTCTCCTTAAATATTTTAGATATAAAAAGTTCAAAACGAGTTTTATACTGACAATTAAAATATTAAACAAAAACTTTGTGATAAAATAATTTATTAAAGGAAACATTATCGAGTTAACAACCAAAAGCGTCACATTTTTATATCTAATCCTTAAGCTCACATCGTTCAGACTATTGTTAAAGTTAGCTCTAAGTAAATAACTCGATTATCAAACTAAACTAAAATACACAATAGTACTATGTTATTAATTTTTGACAAATTAATTTTAACAATGATATTCTTCAAAAGAAACTTATTTAGTTTAGTATACAAGTCATTCTACTTTCAATTTTTTTATAAAACTTTTTAAATGCTTTGTAAAATAAAATTTTGACAGTGGTTACACTAAAATATATTTTGTGAGTTGCTTTTATTTTAGTAAATTTAATCTACTTAAACTACATAATAAAAAGTTATTAGATAACTTAATTTTAATTCTAGATTGTTTTAGGTTTTTAAACAAAACTCCTGGTGGAATTTTGCGCAGGAAAGCTGGAAATGTCGATTCACACGCACTTCTACCTGATCTGGTGCCGGCAGCCGGTGCACAACCATTTGAAAAAGACCGGTGTTGCGTGCGCGATCAAACTCATGGAGGTTTTGACGAAGAAGCAGCAGGACATAAGAAAGTTTGTTGTCTGTATTGTATTTTGATAACTTTTTCAAGTTATCAGCTGTGTTATCAGATATTTTTTTGCCTTTGTTTTTAATCACCTACTAACAATCACAAAAAAAAGTGTAGTTTGTTTTGTTTTAGATAATTTTGTGCTTATAAGCTTTTTGTCTGTGAAGTTTATAAAAAAGAGTTTAAAGTTTCTAGTTGCAAAAAAACTAAGTAAATCGAGTTTGTGAGAGATTTGAGTTGTTTTTTGCAAATATTAATTACTTTTAATGTAATGAATTTTTATGTAAAAGTGGTTTGGGAAAGGCTAATCGACCTGTGTTAGAGCTAAAATGTACTTGTTGTGTATGATATTATCGCAATTCATTGTTAAAGTGTTATCTGCATAAGTTTCAGTCGCATAATCTTGAAATTTGTCCGTATAATCATCTATTAGTTTGTTGTTAACTATCGGGTTTGTTGCATCTTTAAACGGAGGTAAATATTCATATACTGCTTTAAACTGATCATTTTGAACATTTTCTCCTACAAGTTCTCTTTCATTTTAATGTTAATTAAAAGTTCTAAGAATCTTCGTACTTATAAGTTTAAAATTTTAATTAATTTATTTGGATGCATAAGTATTAGGATTATTAACTTTAAGCAACTAATAGTTTTAAGTTAAGTTTTTAAGTGGCTTTAAGTTGTTATAGAAAATTTTTAAAATGTTTTTGATATTAAAAAAAGCTATTCGTTACGACATTCCTAACTATTTTTTGTTTATTTTTTAAGTAGCTCTGTTTATGAAACAAAGTCGGCAGCCTTTACAAGAAAAGGCCTTTTTCAAAAAAATTTGCTCGTGGGTCGCACTGTATAAAAATGTCTTACGCTAGTAATACTCAATTTTGTTTGATTTACACAAACGCTTTTTTATCTAAAAAGTTCGTTGCAGGAGAAAAACTTTTTATTCGAATCCTTGATTGTTTTTACTATTTATAATGAAATTAGAGCTATATTTTGTTATACCCTTATTCCTAACACACCTTATCCAAACAGATTTATAAAAAAAAGGCTTTAATATTCAAAACTAAAACTAACATAAAAAGTATTTTTTTAATGATTCAGTATAAATGCAAACCAGACTGATCTTTAAGTTTACTGTCCACTAACTTTTTGTTTACAACAAATCGTAAAAATTAAAAACTGACATTTTATACGGCAAGCAAATGTATTACGTAGCAAAATGAATTACTCTAGCTACAATATAATAAACCTTTTTTGACGACGGGCTTTTTTGACGATGTGGAAAAATTTAGTCTTTTGCGTGCATGAGCATTTAAATTACATTTAGTGTACGAAAACAACTTAATTATGCAATTTATTTCGACTTAATTCCGGACATATTTTCTTTGTTATATCAAATTTACCGTGAATCGTCTATGAAGGCTTGATCTGCTTTTCAAATCCGCAATACCTAGAGTAAGTTTTAAAATTAGGTTCAGCAGGTAAGACTCTTGTGCTCGCAGGCTGCAGTTTACCTTTTGCAGGCCGAGTTCCACATAATTTTCGTTAACCGTTATTTTTAACTCAGGGGGCCGGATCCAGCTCGCAGGCCGTAAGTTGACCAACCGAATCTTAAATAGATAATTATTTGATAGCACAATACTAGGGTTTTTCAAAATCAAATTGAGTTAAACGATATTACAGAAGTTTTACTACAAAACAAATAATTTTTATAGAACTCTTTTTAATAATCTTAAACTCGTCAAAAATAATAGTTTTAAACTTAGTTATAAAAATACTAATCTTTGCGTTTTATTATATTGATATTTTTGAACATTAGGTATAACTTTTTCTTTGATTTGCCTTATAATAGAAATACAAAAGCAATTTTGTATATGAATTGTTACTTTTAAGCAAAACAAAAATGACCTGTTTTTAATTTCTTAGTGTTTTTGAATCTTCTAAATAATAAAAAGTTTATATCGTTTAAGATATCAAGTCAATCTACTAGAGTTTTTACTATAGGAACATTTGAATGCTTATAGCATAGATAGGTTACATTACAATGTGGATGGTTTTTAAAATTTTTAACCGTTATACTGATAATTACTACATCTAAGAATTTTTTTTTTTAGTTTGTCAATTTGATTCTGATGACTTTGATCCAGTCTAGGTTGTAGCAAGTTCTTTATATTTTAACTGTAGTTGCATTATAACAAAATAAGTTATGTTATAAAGTAGTATTTCTTTTGTTTATGTATATTTGAAAAAATTTTGGCATAACTGCTTTAAAAAAATTAAATTGTTAAATTATTTACTTAATTACTGTTAAAACATGAAATAAAGATATCTTGCGAGTTTTTTAATTATTTTCCTTTTACAAAGAAGCAGTTCTAGTAAATAGTTTTAGTGTATTACTTTTACTCTTTGTTTTCTATAGTTATGTATATATTTTAATGAAGTAGTACGTTTTTTTTTTTTTGAAACAACCGTTTTGCTTTTCTGATGAACGATTAAATTCTAAGTCAGTTTATTGATACCAAAATATGATAAAATAAAAGTAAAAATTCACTTGAAAATAACCATTGTTACGTCATTTAACTAATCAGTTTAAAAATTATAAACACTAAATTTTAATAAACGTTCAAAAATGTTTAAAATAAACAGCTAAATAAATTTTTAAGTTTAATAAGAGGATCTTTTGGTTTATTTAATGGTAGAGTTAGGTTTTATTTTGAGATCTCATTTTTTTTCACACTTCAAAGAGAACAGCACGGTTTTAATTTCAATTTAGTTTTTGTCGGTCTCGGTGCTTCATTGAATTCTGAGTTCTATCTTTCAAGTCCCAAACTTATTTGAAAAGCGTAGTTTTAGTTATGTACTTGCTGTTGTTTAAGGAGTTTTTATGCCGTGCGTACGTACTATAAAACCGAAATCCTGACGACCTAACATAATGCCCATTGTTTCCCGATGTTAATACGGTCGCTCTATACATTTGCGACAAAACATCCGCCATCCACCACGCATTTATCGCTACAGTTGAATTGCTTTGGTTGCTTTGTTATATCTTCTAATACTTTGCAGTTATATTTATTCATTTGCAGTTATGTACAAATGCGACAAACCGATAGGCTTAAAGTACAGTTTTATTTAAGAGTTCATACTACCGCTAAACACTATTTAGTTATTCAGTTATTTTGAGTATTTTTTTTTTCTTTTTTAAGGTATTGTTTTTTTAAGTACTATCTGTAACTGCAAAAACGTTAAAATAAGTAGGTAAAAAATATTCTAAAGTTATAAATATTAATAACTTTTATATTACTTTTGTTGGACATTGTTCACTTTACAATGTTCTACTTGAGAATGTTACTCGCTCTAAAACTTTTTTCCGAAGTTATGTTAGGTTATAGTTAGACTTTTGTTTAAACAAGTAACCTACCGGATTAACAAATTTACTTTTTCAATATGAGTTGCTTTAAAGCTATTAGTGTAAATAAGGAGCAAAGGACTAGTATTACAAAAATAACCATTTTAAATATAACTATTCATAAATATAAATTCAAGCGTTTGTTAAAAAAGATCCTAGCGAAACAATCAATCATAATTATTATATGCGTAATTTGTTATTATTATATATTCCATGACTTGTTTCGCTAGGATCTTTTGTTAACACACGCTTAAACTTATATTTTTGAATACTTAAACCTTCTCCATTACTTCGCTGCAAGTACCGTGAGAATCTTTTTATGGTGTTTGTTGATACGAAGAGTAGAAGCAACATTCTAGAATAGCAAACATTTTTTATTTTAATGTGCACATGTATATACCTTCTTTAGCTTTGTTTATTTCCTTACAGTATTTATTTTTTTACAGAGCTCCGTTGAAGTTCTTAATCCGTAAACAAATAGAAACATGTGTTAGTGTAATAAAGAAAGGATACTGTATAATTTGTTATTATCATTTTGAATATAAATATTTTTGACTAATATGTACAAAAGAAACATTTTCAAAAAAGCGACCGAAAATTGTTGTATAAGCAATTTTAGATCGTGTTTTTAGAGGTTGGCGACTTCTGCTTTAGAGTGATGCAACCGTATAAAACTACTGTGTTAAAGATATAGATTTAATCTGTAGAAAAGATGTAAAAATTCAAATTTTAAAAGTTAATGACTTGCTCTTAACTTTATTTTTTATAGATTAAGAAGCAAAGAACATTTTTTATTTTTAAATTTAGAAATTATGTTGTAGTAAAGTATAAAACTGTACTTACATTTCAAAAGATGTTGACAAATTTTTAACATAATTTTTTAAACATGAAGTAGTTTAGTTGTTTTGTGTAATAAAATTAGAGGTTAATATTATAAAAACATTAAATCTAAGTATAGAAACAATTTAAAAAATATTCAGTCTAAAAAAAAATTCATGTATCAAATCTTATTTTGATTATTAATTTATATACATTGTAAAAAGTTACGTTTATCTTTTCTTGAATTATAGTCCTGATAAAACTGATAACAAACATTTTAAACCTAAGAAAAATGCTATTAATAACAATATTAAAAATATAAATATATAAAATGACATCTTTAGATAAACTTTATTTAGAAAACTTCGGTTAAAAAGCTAAGTTATTGCACGGTTAAGATTGTGAAACCAAGAAGTTTTAACTCCTAGGTACCACAAATGTAAAATAAAGAGTATAAATACATCTAGTTTAAGATAAGCAAAGAAAACTATAGAAGTTTCATTATAAGAAATTTTATTATCACAACTATAAATATTTAAAAACAAGAAAATTATGTATAAGGAACAATTGTTTGACCAAACAATTTATAGATAACTAAATTATAAGAAATTTTTTTACAATTTTCTATATTTTCTTAACAAAAAAAAACTTAAATATAGTGAAGCTTTACTTTTACCAGGTTTTAAATTTTGAAGTATATTAGTATATTAACTTGTAAAAAAAATAACATCTTTTAGTGTGCCAAGAACGAGCTTTTTAAATTTTAAATAAATAGCAATAGTACAACTTTAATGTCTTATTTTGGTATAGTACAAAAAGTAGTTTTCTTACTATTTATATCTACTATATATTGAACACAATCAAATATGCAGGAACCATTCCTACTGAAGGTGTTTCAATCATATTTTTAGGACTTTTAAAAGAACCGGAGTAGATAGAATAACCTCTACTATCTGATTTCAATGTTTTTTCCTCATAATTTACAGGTTTTTTCTTGATATTTTTCTCCCGATGAACGTATTCTTTTAACACCTCAATCACGGAACAAATTTGCTTTTCCCTCGCCTACAACAAAAACAAATGAAAATTTCTTAGCTTCACCATCAACATTACAACAGCTAGTGCTTTTTGAAAGCTCTGTTGTTAAAACATTAGATGCCTTACAAGAGCAACTATTAGTGCGTAAGAGGTCTTTTTGACCTAAGCATCCTTTTCTGCACTGTTCTATATAAGATTACCAACCATTTGGAAAACCAGACTTAAGTGGATTTATAACTTTGCTAGACTTTATTCCGTGAAGATAGAGGGAAGCATTGTCAACTTGTTTACTCTTGTTTTGATCAACAGGATTAACTCTATAGATATGGAAAACTTTTAGGTTGTTTTCAGAAGTTTTATCATTAATTGAACGCAATATAAACTGGTAATCTTCATCTGTTGACTATAATACTTTAGTCCTATACGTCAATGATTTATTATTACTCGTTCGCAAAAGACTATCTAATCTAAATGACAACTGTTCAGATAATGTGATAACTTTATGATTAAATTGAGATTCTAATAATTCTATATGTGGTCTTTGGTTCGTATCTATTTCCTCTTCAAATCCTGAATAAAACTGTTTAGAAGTATAGCCATTTTCAGTTGTTGAACTACCTTGATATTTTGAATTCTTAGACAGACTTAAAAGTTTTGTATTGCTTCTAGTTTGTTTACTAAACCTAATCACTTGTAATATGTTGTACTGTACAAGTTTAACAATTTTTTGCACATCTTCTTCGACCTTATGACAACCTACGACAACCAATGATGCCATAAAAGCACAGTCGATAATATAACATATTATGAAAATTTAAAGAGTTCATTGTTAACTTAGTTCAGTATAACTTTATTTATATATTATTTTTTAATTTTATCAGCTGTTTATTTTAATTTTTACACGTTCAACAGTGTCACTTTTACACTAAAATAATTTAACATGACTAACACATTTATTAGGGTGTAGTTTTCAATTTTTTCAGTGATTTTTTTTGCATCGGTTTCACTTTTTTACGATATCCCAAAGTTTTATTCAAAAAAACTAACTTAATTGTTTAGTTTAATACTTTGATACTTTAGCCCAACATAAAAATTTTAATTCTAACTTTAGTATTTTACTCTATAGTCTTAAAAACTTATATTCTTTTATAAAATTTGCACTTATGAGTATGTTTCATAACCCAAAACCTGAAGTATAGTTCAAAATATTTTCTTTACATGTAAGATGTAACTATATTATCTCACCACTAAATTTGTTTTAATTTTTTCTGATCAGTAATGTGTTAAAAAGTAAGCATGGTCCAAAACGACGACCTAAAAGCGATTTTCTTAATAAATTTGTCAAGATGCTTTGCGTAAAAGTAATGAATTGTAAAACTGTCACGTCTAGTCTAAAAGTTTTGCTGCATGAAGAATTAAAATGGTGATTATTTTTAATTTACATAATCAAAGCTGTAAAAATTTATTTTTGTACTAAACGCTACTCATTGTTTATAAAAGGCTAGTAATATTAAAGATCAGTCTAAGCTGAAAAAAAGCAGAGTCAGCATAAAAAGCTTTTTATGTTATTTTCAAATTTTAATTTTTTAAGTTTTATTTTTTGTAACTTTTTAAATGTTTCGGTAATATGGGTTAGGGACAAGGGTATAATCCTAAGGTAATTTACCTCTTTTATAAATATGAAAAACAGTTTTCAGTATTCTACTATTTCTTAACATAAAACTGATCATTTTCATAATTCATAACAGCATAATATAAACGTATTTAGTTTAGTTTAGCATTAAAAACTGAAAATTTAAAAATTTTTAAAATATCTAAAGAAACGATTTAAAAAAATGTAATAAGTAATAATCAAATAACTATTCACTTAAAAGCATTAAATTAATTAATGGTAGCAAAAGTGAGAAAACAATTCTAAGCGTGTATTAAATAGTTTTAAATCATTAATTTTTAGGAATATATAAACTATTTAATAAATAAGACCGAGTTTTTAAACAATGTTATTTATTTCTTCATAACAAGCATCACCCCCTTTTGACTTCTGTTAGTGAACTGGTTGTTTCTGGTGCACATAAAATGGTAGGTTCCCGCATTCAGGGACACAACCAACCCTGAAAACGAAGGGGTGGCATTTTGAAGGAGCGAACCAACTTCTGCTGCCGTTTCGACAGACTTTTCTTCACAGTCAGCTGCTTTTTTGCAACTGTTGAAAATCAAATTTTTATTCAGGGTTATGTCACTGGTTGATTTTATACAATTAAATCAAGCTTTTGCTCTATTTTTGTTGATAAAACTAGTGTCATATACTGTTTTCAGTGTTAATAGCGAGTAGTTTCGTTTTAAATTGAAAACTAAACGAAATTTAACGCGACTCACTGATAATGTCCCGAAGAAGCGAGCTGAATCGCGATGCTTTCCGCATCCTCCGCATCGTAACTACTCCAATAAACTTTCATATCTGATAAAAAAACTTTAAAAGTATAATATTAGCAATAAACAATACTGTACACTAATTTCATGAGTTAAATTAAACATGTTGGATTTCTTATAAATTAAGAAGTCATAAAACTTAGAGCAGTAGCATATGAGTAACGTTTTGTTTTAAACGCGACTTAAAACAAATTTAGTGTGCACTTTTAGTGAAATCAGAAGATTCGTAGGGTATTGGGAAGTTTTCGTTGGGGGCGAGTATTTGCACCATGTTGTGTCGGTCGGTACCGGCTGTCCCCTGACCAGCACTCCCCCCTTTTCCATCGCTACCGTTGTCATCTGTTGAAAATGGATTTGTGGTTTATAAATTTAAACTTGTGTAATGGCGCCATATACTTATAGTTATCTGATCGCCACAATTATTATTTTTTAGCAGATTAGTGCCTTTCTAAATAAATATTATGTTGAATCAGATGCAAACTGATCTGCAAAAAAGCTTTGAAAAAAAGAGGTAATATTTTAGTCAAGTTTTACTTCTCGGAAATCTTTTTCTACAAACTACACAAATCTCTGTAGCACTTTGAGTTGCAACAAATTTTAACGGTAGTTTAACAAACATATATAAAACTCGAGGTACTTCACAAACGCTCGTAAACATAAACAAAAAGATCAATAACATAATCAATTTATATTTTAAAACTTGTGTAATGGCGTCATATATTTAACAAACACATATAAAACTCGAGGTACTCCACAAATGCTCGTAAACAACAAGATCCTGCGAACTTACTGTTGTCGTGCGTGTTGGAACCGGTCCACTGTATGTGGATCAAGTCGTCAGTCGAGTAAGTCCTCCTTGTCGGGGTGAAGTCGTACTCAACTCCGGGAAAAGTCTGCACGCCGTTTCCCCTCTTCCCTCGCACGTTCACGTTTTTTATCACTTTGTCGTCTGGAATACCTGAAATAAAATCACTTTAATCAACTACTGTTCTGTTTAGCTGTTTTTCAAGTATAATAAAAAGTGATTTTTAATAACCACTCAGTTAATAAATCTGTACGTTTATTTGTTCGTTAAATTATATTTACGACTGCAAGAGTGAAATATAGTTGTTTTACTATCGAGAAGCTGAAAGCGTAATATCAGTTTATACGTTTAAGTTTAACAATATTTTCTTAATTTGATTTTAGATACTACTTTCTATTTTTATGTACTACTTTGTACTCCAACTATGTTAAAAAATCAACAAAAAAGCATTAGTTTGAATCTCACCGCTTGTTCGCTTTCTGATGATGAAAACGTGGCTCCTGTCCTGAAACGTCCTGCCGGTCTGCTGCGTGTTGAGGGCAATTTGCAATTCCACTCCCTCCCCCACGTCGACCTTCTTGTTGTTCTCTATGACGTCGTCGTTGTCGCTGCAATGTCGAAACTATTACATTCGTATAAATCTTATAAAGTATATTACTTTTTTATTTATAGAATTTTCTGTTTTTTAAAAATATTTATTCAAGTGTGTTTTATTTGAAACTTTTTGTTGTTGACATCGTGACTTATAATATTTTGTTTAGGCAAGGATTGATATTTCTAAAAATAATGTAAAAAGGATGTTTTGATAAACTAACTTTGCATCAGTATTCCACGAGTTATAATCGTCAGTTGATATGTTGTACCTGTTATTTAGTTTTTGTAATATTAGTCATATATTGATAATTGTCTTACATTAAATTTTTATATAATATTAACCCTGTTAGCTTAATTGTTTCGCACTTAATACTATAACATTGATATAATAAACAATTTTGTTTTCCGGTACAAATGTTTAATAAAAATCAAAAAGTTTTTAATGAACTCACAAACATACAGTTTTGAGATTAAGCATTAAGTTAATCTCTAATTTTATTTTAATTTTAATATTTTGCTTTTTTTTTTGAAATAAACTGTAGTTTTACAGCTAAATAAAAACTGTTTAAAGTATTTAAAACAACTACGTTCAATTAAACTCTACGTGTTACTTCGCTATCAAAATACTGTGAAGAATTCAGAAATTGCATAAACCTGGTTATGAAGACGCATCTGTGATCTATTTCATTCATGAAATGTGGAAGCTTCCACACGTAACGGAGCTCCCCTCCCAACCTGTCCGTGTCCCCTAGGTGGTTCACCCGCGAAAAATCCGAAACCTGTACGATTTAAAATGTTTCAATTTTATTTGGAAATGTTTATATGTCGAAATGCAATTTTAACCGATTAATAGTATTACTAAACATCAAAAAGAATGAAAGCGTGTTATTCTATTGTCGTATACTTTTATATCAAGTATGTTTTAATTAAAACAGTTTAAAAGAAAGAAAAAATTAAACAGTATTTCTTAATAGATGAAACAACTTAACAACCTTTAATTGAGAAACATTATGTTTTGTTTATCATGTTTGTTTTAGTGCAAATGAAAACTGTTGGCAGGAAATTCGCTCACGTTTATTCGAGGAAGTAATTTAAATATAGCTTGCTACGTCATAATAAACTACCTCGCATTCAATAGGCGGTGGTGAAATGAAACATTGCTCTTCGATTTCTTCATACTTGTCAATTTTTTCCGATATAAGCGGCCTTCCCCATTTGTAGACAATTCCAATTGACTTCAATTTCTCGTTGTTGTTTGCTAAGCACTAAAAACGATCTCCATTGTTGTGCATAAAGTTTCAAGTTAATTTTTTACTGTAAAACTTTGTCGCGCACTATTAAAATAATGACTAAGAAAGTACTTAATTGTTGATAAGAACAATCAAGTATTTTTTTACGTATTTAGATCTTATCAAAACTATAAGTTGAAAAAATTCTATTAAATACACCAAACTACCAATTATTACAATAAATTTAAATATTTGAAAATTATTCAGCCGGGTTTTTCATTAAAAATTTAAAAACAGGCTTTCAAAAAAACTGTTTTTAGTTAAGTACTATGTTTGTAACAAAAAAAAACTCTCACAAAAATTAAGAAAACATAGAAAAGAAAAAAGTTCAAATAAGTTATTACAAGACTCGTAAAAGATTTTGTATGCGAAAACTTCCACCAATTATTGATACGAACAACTCAAACGTACAGCCTGCTCGTTGTCCTCGTCAGAAAGCTCGTTGTAATTGTGAAAATCTCGCCACTCTCCGCCTTTGTCATCACACGAATCCGGATTGTTCGCTTCAGAGTAATGCCTGTACCCGCCGTCGGGAAATTTCTCCACGCATCTCCCGTACGCTCGACTGTTGAAACTGTTCTCCTTGTAGTACCTGTAAAAATTTTGCACAGAAAATTTATGATCAATAAAAACCGTCGAAAAAAAAAATTTGAACTGTTTCAGACTACTAAGAGAAAATTTTTTTGATAACAAAATCAAGTTAAACTACTCACAGTTTTTTACGACACGTTTATGATTTTTTTTTAAGTTACCTACTTAACAGAACAAGCTGATTTGTTAAACCTTTGTAAATTTTTTTATAAGCAAGGCACTATAGCTAAAGCTTAATCAAATATTAAGAATTTTGTGGTATTTAAAACTTTTAAAATGCTGCAACTTATAACTTCTAAAAAAGACTGTTCAATGAACAAATAGTTTCTGCAAACGTGGTGTTTAACTTACAAATCTAAAGTATATAGCTACTAATTTCAAGCAAACAAGCCCACAAACACTTAAAAATCAACAAACTACAAGCAAACAACAAAGAACAACAAACCGGCAGAGGTCGTAGTTTGGGGAAAGTACCGCGATGTCCCTCCACGGGGTGGGGTGCCAGTACGGGAAGTAGTCCCTCTCCTCCGCGCACTCGTACCCCCTCCTCGCGCCTCCGGGGTTCTGCCGCGTGTGAACCGCGCTCTCAACGTTGTCAGCGTTCTTCTGCATGTTTCCTCCCTGAACGGCTAGAAACAATCCTGAAATGTGTTTACCTATAAAAGCATGTGATAGTGTCTACCACGATTTTTAAACTGTAATACATTTGCGCTAAGAATTTTCGTTAGTTGTACGCTAGGTATTAGTAGCTGAAAAAAAAATATTTAGTGTTTTTTTACTTGAACTAAATAAATTTTACCAACTATAAACTGAAAGTATTTTTAAACCAATCAGCGCAAACCTTCGTTTCTTTTCCTCCAATTACAATCGTCGTACCACCACCAAGGCTCGTGCAACCCTTTGTTTTGCGCGTTCTCAGCCTTTGCATTGTTCTTGCGGGCTTCCGACTGCGCCTTGGTTGTCTCACCTTCGCCGAATTCCTGGTAACTAGGTGTCGTCGTTTCCTTGCCGTTGCGGAATGTTATCAGATCTTGGGCTAAAAAAATGTAGTTGTAGTTTTTAAACAGCGGCATAAACTAAAAACATTTAAAAATATAGTTTTAAGTAGATAGTTGTATATTGAGATGTGTTTCAGCAATAATATTTTTATTTTAAATAAGTTTGTTTTTGATTTAATATTAAATAAGTGACTCCTAAGCTTTTTAAAAGCCTTGCACAGAAGAATAAAGTTATTTAATCTTTAGCTTATGACAAAAAGAAGTTTGTAATAACTCTTATTACTGCAGTTTAAAACTATTTGTAGAACAAAACATAATATAACTGGTCACAAACTAACTAAAAACTGCTTTAAGATAAGATACAGAAAGCTATACACATGTTCAATTATAATTATATTGCACATAAACTTTTTTTTGGACACTGTAGTTTAAAACGACACGTTTTGAAACACCCTCGTATTAAAATATTAGTACACTTTAAACACATTTAAAACTAAAGTCATACAATTTTTTTAAATATTTCAAAGCCTAGAATGTTGAAAAAGACGGATATTATGAATATTATTGTAGAACAATTATCAATTTCAAAGCTCCACAAATTTTCAACAAAACTCACGGAACAGGTCCTTCCTGACGTTGGAGTTGCCGCTGTCACCGCCCTCGTCCTTGTTCTCCTGGCACATGTACTGCAGCACCAGGTTGCAGTTCACCTTCAGCGGTCCGTTTTCGTTGGTGACGTCATGACCGCACCCGTGCTGGTTGGTCCACGTCACTTCCAGCTCGCTCCTCCCCTCAACGCCGCTCTCGAAGTAGCGCTGCGGAAAGTTTTGTTTTCTTGAATATTTTGTTTAGCTCTGAAATAATATTCTGTCTACATCTTTTTACGATTATGACGTTTTCAGGGGTAAAAATTAATTTTATTGACAGATTGCCAAAATGAAACCCATAAAAAGGTATTATTATTATCATTATTATTATATAATTTATTGTTCAATGTTGGACTCAGGCATCAAAACCTGAGCCACTTAAACAGGACACAGAAAAAGTAAAAGAAAATAAACTTATACTCAACACTTTAAGATAAATTATATATATATACGTATATGAATATTTAATTTAGCGATGAAATACTATTCAGTCTACATCGTTTTACGATTATGACGTTTTCAGAGGTGATCTTATTGACAAATTACCAATATGAAACCCATAAAAAGATATGTTTTTAAATTGATAAACTGTTTATGAAATGTATGCAGGTATTAAAAATACTTGCAATACAGTTTGTAACTATTAAATAGCCAATAAAACTATTATAAAAAATCTCACCATCCGATATTGTTGCTGCTCATTCTGTGAAGCGCCTTGAACAGCGTCTCCTACATTATAACCGCCTTTCGCATTGTTCTGTGTTATAGAACTTATTTTTATGAAGCTAAATACTTTTAAAACTGGCAGAAGCAAAAGTTTGAGAAAAACGTGAACTTAAACGTACGATGATACCAAATTTTTAACTTATACTATTGATTCACGACAAAAAATAAATTAAAACTCAACAACTTGCCTGAGAATCGAAGAGTCGGTTACCGTTTGCTCTATTCGTTGTTTTCTCATTCAGTCTGTTGCCGGAACCCCTTGGATAGTGCAACCATATGTCTGGTTTAACTGACTTGAGCAATATCAAAAGAACAAAACAAAACGATTTGTTCATAATTTGTAAAACTACGTGGAAAAAATTAATTGCAGTTTTTTGTTCAAGTTCGATATTTGATTTATAATTTAGTATATGATGATATTTATTTAAACTAAGGTGCAATTCATTGTATATATAACGTTTCCTTCTATTATAAACAAAAAAGGTAAACTCACATATGCGAAAATAGTTGTAAAAATTACTTAAAATAGATACCAATACAAAAAAAACCTCTTTTACTATAATTTTTAAAACTATTATAGTTTTTAGTGAAATTTTTAATAAAGGAAAATATTATTGTAAACAAACTTTCCTTGTTCTGTACTGTGTTCTATTGCATTAATTTCATAAAAGTAGACCTTAGAGCTTCACTGTTATTTATATTTTAAATACCAAGTGTCTAACGTCACGTGGAAAAGTTATACATATAAATTAATTTTGTTTAAAATATGAATGTTAAACACTGTTTTAAAATACAAACAATTAAAATTAAAACAGGTTCAGTTTGAGTAAATGAACAAAACAAGTACGAATTAAACTAAATATATATAACTAGCTAATGTTTTTTCCAACTAATTGTTCGAATAATTATTTCCTATAAAAAAAATACTACTTTCTAGATAGTTAGTTAACTAAAAGAGTTGCAATACCAAAAGGCCTTCACAGTATATTTAAAATAAATTTATAATTTTATTTATTCAATAAGTTTTAAAAACAAGTACATAAATATTTTCATTGTATTCTAATTTTGTCGTGTATGACGTTTCAGCTTCCTTGTAAGCTAATCAACAAAAAACAAGCTTACAAATATCAATTTACTTGAAATATTATACCACCAAAATAAATTATATTTTAGTTTAATAAAGGTGTTAAGAACATTTTAGAACTTACACCATCATGTTATTGTAAACAATTTAAGTGTGTATCAGTTGTACCTGTTGAAAATTTTGAAGTATTTTTGATAAACGGTAGTCTAAATCAATACGTCATAATAGTAGATTATTTTAGCTTATAATTTTGATCTATTTTTAATGTCGCATTTGAGCTGTTAACGATTAAATAAAACCACTTTTTAACTTATTTAAAAATTAATAATGGTCTGAAAAAACGTAAAAACAAAATTAAATTGAAACATGTGAACTTACTATCAAACATGTTAGATTTTTGACTTCATGATTTTAATAAAGTTCATAGCTATAAACTATTTCAGTACAAATTTTTTCTTTGTAACGAGCATTTATAGAAACTGTTAGACATTTTGGTTTTAAACCATAACTAACAGTTAGCCTGGTAAATGATTACTAGCAATAACTTAAACTTAATTCTATTTAAAAGATGTCCAAGCGTTATAACAACAAATTTTAATTTACCAAACAAAATAATTGCCTTAGTTTAACAAAAGTCATAAACTTGTTACATTAGTTTTTTACACCTTTTTTTTACGTTATAAATAGTTAAAAACCTATTTTTATTTTTAAAAGGTTAATAGGCAAGCTTGATTTCAATAAATTGTATATTCCTATGAATCTTGATTTTATAAGACAACTTTTGCATAACATTTATTGTAAACATGTCTAGTATTATACCTATAACATATACGAAGCGTAACAACAAAATTAGTTTAATTTTTTTTTACAATATCGAGCATTGTCAGTTTTTCAAAAGTTGTATTTAATCAAAATATACAGTGATATAAATATTAATAAAAAATGCAAGTATAATAAATACTTATTTATTTAACGGCTGTTAGTATATACGTGTTTGACTTTTTAAGTAACACTTTTTCTATATAAAAAGATAATTTTTACACAACACATTCTAATTTATGCTAAAATAAATTAGTGTTTTCATATAAAGAACAAAATAGATTATTAGTTTTTTTTGATTATTTTAATACTATTTACTATGATATTTACTAATACTAAGATAAATTATTAAATGATTACAACGTTTTACTTTTAACCTTACTACAAAGTTACAAAAGTCTCAAATTCATACAACATAACAGGTAAACTGTACCTTCAACTAGTTTTGAGTGCGCTTTTAAATGTTTTGGCATAAGCATAAACAAAATATCATTTAGTTTTATCATTAACGTAATTATTAACAACAATGTTACATCTGTAGTTATTGTAATGGTGCATAATTTGTTCTAGACGTTATAAATTTTATGATAGAGATAAAATTTCTTTAATAGCTATTACAAGCACGTTCTTTTTAAAGGCTAGTAGTACTATACGATAATTTTCAATTATAATATTTATATCATAAACAATATCTTTATATTTTATGCTTAAAGTACATACTAAATGCTGTAAAAACATTTTCAATCTTTTAGTCCATCATACTTTTTAAGCAATCATAATCTCATACTAATTAAACAGTATCTTAACTACTAGATGAGAAATAAAAATAACCAAATTTCGGTCAAAGACATCGAAAGTGCTTAAATAAAAATCTAAAAGTGTATGTAACAGTCATGGAAAGTAGTATTTAAAAAACTAAATAAAAGTTTATTTCAAATTTTATACTTCAAAACATAACAAATTAAATTTTAATATCAAGATTGAATTTATGGTTAAAGTTTAAATTTTAGTTAAGTTTCAAAACCAATGTTGCTACAAAAAAAGTTATAAGAAAAATATAGCTTTATAATTTCTTCTAGTCAATTTTCAAAGTAAACATTGCTTAAATAAAAACGCAGTTATTAGTAGTAAGCAGGGACGTAGCTAGCTCAAAAAAGTTACGAATCTACAAAAACTAAAGCATCTGAAATGACGCGTGATAACGTCTTAGCGGGAACAAGGCAATTTAAACTACCTCTAATGTTATTAAATTTAATCTGAAAATATGCAGTTATGTTAATACATTAAAAATGGAATGTTGAAGTAAAAGTGATAAGTGTATACAAGGTAATTTATTTTGCTTCACCTTTGACTCTTCATGTGTTGCCACTTGTGTAAACCCAGAAAACATTCATTAAAAATAAGTATAAGAAAATCACAGTTTAACTCAAAAACATTTATATAGTTTTGAAGTCAAAATTTTACGTAGTCAATAGTTATAACAAGTTATGCAAATTTTTGTAACATAAAATTGTATGATTTCAAGTTTTGAACCTACAGCTTCCATTAGAATAAATTTTGCAATGCAGCTTTTTGTCAAATTAAAGCTTTAACGCGCTAAATGTTACAAACTTGGATGTATTTAATTCGTTTAATTTTTACGTTTAAAAACGCTAAAGAGTGCATATATGTCGAAATTATCTCTCAGGAGTGCATAACTAAGTACAAATCAATACTAAAAGCTAAGTAGCAGAATATTTTCAAGTTGAAATAAAAGCAAGTTTTTTGGCACATAGGTATACGTTTCTGCGGATTTGCAGAAACGTACCAAGCTACGTCCCTGCTTTAAACTCTATTCTACCAATTAAGTCCTATTTGAAGATTAGAACAAATCTTAATCATTTTTTTTTGCAAATCATAAATTTTTTCTAACTTAAAATAAAGAATAATTTTGTTCATTATTTTAGTTATTTGAACTACATCACTAGAAACATCTCCTTAAACTTAAGAATGACAACTGTAGAATAGTTTTTAAAGCAACCTTTCTGAAAGTTTTAGCTTCTTAACTAATATTGATTTTATATGTACTTTTTTGAATAGAATTAATTATTCTACTTCAACTCCATACTACAATTAAACAAACTACATTTTTACAAGGTTTTCAAATTCAACTATGCTAATAAACAAATAACGACTCTGAACTACAACAATAAAATACCCGGTTATAATCTTAATTAAAACTTGTTCAACCTAATTGAGACAAACTAAGTTTTACATTCAGGAAAATTGGTTTGCTTAAAAAAATATTCCATAAATTCAAAGATATTACAAGATTAGAACGAAAAACAATATGTTATTTTAATTAACATTAACAACTTATTTATTTGCGTGGCGTTTTCTCGTAATAACATTTTAATTAAGTCTGTAAAATCTCAATTTAAAACTTAATAACGTATTTAGGACTAGCTTATTGTAAAATGAAATCTTGCCTAAAACTATTTCTAGGTTTTTAAGGTTTATAGAATAAATATACCTACAATTTTGGAGTTTTTTGTATATTAGTTTATTTATTTTAGTTAAAATAGTATATTTGTTTTTCAAGTATCAAAGAATTATAAATTAACTCAAATAAAAAACAAAAAATATAGTTTAATTAGTTTTTTACAAAGTTCCTTATTAGCATATTTTATGTTAAATGTTTACAACACTGGCTGTTTATAATATTTCCGAAAAATAAACAAACTAAAGCACATTTTTTTTACAAAAATAACAAATAAAAAAAACAGAACTCATGAAAACTAAACACTTTTTTTTTGTACTACAAACAGCTCAGCTTAATGGAGTTTTTAAGTATACATATGTTATAAATCTATATGAAATAAATTGCTCAATATAAGAGCTTAATATTCAACAATTGTCAACTCAAGCTCACCTAAAAGAATTTTCAGAGCTTTTTAAAGGGGCAATAAAATTATATGAAGCACACAAATATATATAAAGGGATTAGGTGATGAGAAAACAACTGATTAGTAATCAATTAGTAATTGTAATTACGTGCTGAGTAAATAAAAGGAAAATTAATTGTTCTAAAGTAAAATCAAACTAAGCAAAACAGTCTTCAAATAAAAAAACAATTGTAAATAAATTGATAGCAATAAATAAATAGATAAAACTTATGATGGTATAATTAACAAAAATTACGACAGTAATGAAAGTAAATATAATATTTAAAATTAGAAATAAATAGATCTAAAGTGGGGCCTTTTGAAGTTACTTCTTTTCTTGCATTGAGTTCTTTATCTCTGTCCGCTTCGGCACTGGTCATTTTTTCTATATTGCGAATAGAACAATTATCTGTCTTTCTAGGTACAAAGCAATTTATTGCTCAATATGCTGTTAACCAATATAAGAAACATCATCAACTTACACAACAAAAAGATTTTAGAGGCTGAAAACAAAAATTACATAACTTGCAACTGTAGAAATAATATAAACTGCCCATTTAACCGTGAATGTCTCTTAAAAGCTGTATATTAAGCAAAATTTAGAAACAAAGCATACGTTGGTTTCACAGGAAACTCTTTCAAACAAGGTGACAATAGCACAAGCACAGCATTCTCAAGAAATTACAATCAACAGCCTTGACTAAACTTACTACATCAAATAATATTGAATTCCCCGAAATCAAATGGCAAATAACATTTAAAATCAACTGCTCAGTACTTAGAAAAACATATAATTGTTTGAATGTTATCTTTTTTTTTACGAAGTTTACTATTCAAACAATTGTAAACTGCAGTGTTACGTATAATACTATTAAAATTTTACAGTTTTTTGTTTGACACTTAAATAATTTTACAAAGCAAATAAAGTTGATTGTTAACAACTTAATATGAAACTTTTGTAAAAATCATTATTTGTTTAGTTAATAATTTTAGAAGTTCATACTTTTTGTAATCATGACATTTTAAGAACCACTAAACCAAAACTAACTATTTAATCATAGCAATGAATATATTGAATTCATCTTTACAGATTTTATTTTAACCCATGTAAAAAAATTGATTTCATTTCAATTTTTTAATTGTGAATTTTATTTTAAATTTACAAAGTTCATGTTTTTAAATAAGTTATAGTGATTCATAAATAATTAGAAATTAACATAACAACTTATACAAAAGATAAAAATCGTTTAGTTCGGAAATTAAGTTTTGTTGTTTGTGAAAAAATATTTAATCTTAAAGTAATTTTTCAAAACTAAAACCAATTTTTTAAACTGAAAGGAAAACATTAACAAAAAACAAAATATTTCTAAATTATTTACAATAGTTGTTGTCGATGACTTTTCGTTTTATAAAAGTATAAAAGATTATGTTAACATGGTGTTTTTTTTTTTTATTTTTAACAACTACAATTCAAATTTTGTAAATAAATATATAAAATATCATTATATCAAGCTATAAGTAAACTTCAAAGTGAAAAAAAAAAACTTTTTATTAATTTCATAATTTTTAAGTGCAACTTTAAAAAAAAAGCTCGCATGCTAAAATGAGGTTTAAAATACATATTAAAACGTAGGTTTTTTTAATGAAAATTAAACTTTATAATTTGCTGTAAGTATTTCTACTATCTAAACGTAAAGTCTTGTTTTAAGTCTAAATCACCACTCTTCAATCATTGAAAAAATAAACTTATCGTCTTTAAGAGCATAAGTATTAAAATTTTGTATTTAAAAATTTAGTTAAAACGAAAAAACTTACTTGTTTTTGATTTTCCATTTTTATTTTATTTTGACGGTTAAACATGTTTTTAAAGATGATGTTTTTTTATGATTTGAATGGTTAAATATAACATTTATAATAATTTAAAATTATTTTATGTTAGTAAGCATTACGGTGTTTTTCTGTATTTAAAGTTTGATAACGTTTTCTCTTTGTTCACTTCTTAAGTTTATAACTTTGGTATTAATAAGTTTTAGCTTTTTTGCTTAATTTATTTTGCTTATTGTACATACACTGTTGATTACACACGAATATTATCTGATCCATTTAAACTTTAATCTTCACTTCATATTTAAATGCATAAGATAAGTAAATGTATGATCAAATGGCAATATAAACTTAAAAGATTTTTAACTTAAGATAACTTAAGTTACTTTAAGAAACTAGATAGTTTTTTAAATCTTAAATGAGATTTAGCACTTTAAGTTTTAATATTTAGGTTTTTTTTCGACAAAAGCTTTATTTTAATTGGATTTGAAAATTTTAATTAATATTGTTTTCTAAATAATTTTAAACACTCAGCATGAATGAGTACAGTATAGGGTCAATCAGAAAAATTTTTGGTCATTTGTTTTCATTTTGACTCAAAAAGGACAAACCTGAGATTACTTAAGAGCTTATATTTTTTCACAGAAGTACTTATAAACTACATACTTATTGTATACAAAAATTCAAAATGAGTTTTGTAAGTACAAAAGAGCTTAATGAACCAAACAACGATGAACTACACATATATTTGCGTGATTTTCTTTTAGAAGAACTTGACAAGAAGAACCAACAGATCCATGAGAGAAAAAAAATGTTTAATGCAGAAAGAAACACTCTAGTAAAGAAAGTTATAAATATTTTGAACAGCAATAATGTAGACTTATCTCGCGCTGGATACTCACTCAGAAACTCTAAGTTTACTTTTGAGCATTTAGATGTAAATGAGAAAGATCGTGAGCTTCTAAAAGAAGCAATAAAAGATGATGAAACAAAAACTACACTTAAAAAAACAGTAGTCAGGGTTGTGCCAGCTAAAAAGCGAAAAATAGAAAATAGTAAGCCAAACTCATCAAATTTGCTTTTACTTCATGGAACCAGTGCTAAAAGTGTGATGGCAATTTTAAAAGAAGATTTTATACCGTCCAAAAAGGGCAAGTATGGTTGTGGAGTGTACCATACGGATGATCATAAGTATGCTTCCAAATACAGTAAGTCTTACAAACTTGAAAACTCGTGCATTAAAAAAGTCAGTTACATGTTTGTTAATAAAGTGGAACAAACTGCAGCGCCGGAGACACCAAGGAAGTTTCATGGTGAAAATATCTATGATGATTATCTTGCTTTAAAACCTGTGTTGCAAGTTTTTAATGAACAAACAGGCAATGTAGTAGTAATTGATAAGAAAGCACAATACGAAACAGACAAAGCTAACAACAAGTTGATTGGGGGCACGTTTAATAAAGCAAGTAGTAAAACGAACATTTTCTTAGCTCATCACAAGTTAGTAGAACCAGCTTACCTTATTGAAATTAAAAGTGAAACAGACGTTCAAAACTTTGTCACTGATGCTCTTTACAAAATTCTTAAGGTAAAACGATTCACTACTTCAAAAACTTCAAATACAGTCGATAAATGCACCATAAAGTATCTCAAAGAGTATATAGAAAAAGAAGTTGTTGCAAACCACGATGCGGAGTTGAAGTTTATACAAGATAAGTTTGACTATAAGATAAAAAGCACTTTACATCAACTTACTTTTAAACTTACTGACATAAATAATATGCAAAATGACGAAAGCAATAAATTTACAACCAATGAGTTCACCAAAAAGGACAAAGATTACGATTTCGTCTTAAGTTCAATAACAATAAAAAGCAACGGACATGTTCCTAAAGTCCTTCACATGTACAAAATTGATTCTAAGACCAACAAAAATGAAATCAATGGCAGGAGGTTGTTTGCGCACGGGGTTAAGTCTGACAAAGTCCAAAATATTTTAAAATACGGATACGATAGTAAGACGTGGGGTTCAATGTGTATGGAAGACTGTATTGCCTGCAACGAAGACACTTGCGCACAATTTTCCACTACATGCTTCCTTTTAGAGGCTGAAAAAAGCAACAGGAGATATTTGAAAATTAGAAAAGCGACGAATAATCAGAGTGAAGTGATTAAAAAGAGTGAAGATCCTATAAAGAAAAACTTTGCCTATGTATTTTTAGTTGCCGTAAATGATAAGGGCAGCAGTAAACCAAAGAAAGCTTTAACTGACAGCAGAGGTTGCTATATTAAGGATGGCACTCTGACATCTAACCCTAAAAGCTTTAGAATTAACAGGAGACCTGTTGTTGAAACAATTCCGGCCTACCTGCTTGTTATAGATTGCTCCAAACTTAATTATCCTATGTATTTCATTTAGTTTAAAAATTAAAGTTATATTTTTTTTTAGATTTTTGCATTTTCCTGTTCGATAAAAGTGTTATTAGTTATTATAGTTGAAGTAACAACATAAGACAGCTGTTATTGTAATAAATTTGAAAAGTTATGACTTGTACGTTCTTTTATTAATAAATTAATTAAGTTTATATATATGTTTTGCATTAAAGTTCACATATCAAACTTATACAACTTGATCTCTTATATATAAAAAAAGAACTGACAGCCTAGCTGTTCACTATCAAGTTAGTATTAAGCTTTATAAATAGTAATGGAATTTTTATAATGTTTTTGCAAAGTTTTCTTGTTAACAATAAAAATTTTAAATTGATTTCAAAATTTTGATAAAACTATTAAATTTTATTTTTGAGTTTCCAGGTGAATTTTGTTTTTTATGTGCCACTTTTTTTGTAGTTTTTTAAATCCCTTATATGGTTGTACGGTTGTACCATTTTTTTTTTTTGAAAGTCCACCCGTTGATCTTAGATATATTTTTATTTTCTTATCTGATCCTATTGCTGGTTTTTATATAACATTTTCAACTATGCGTTTGCTATTGAGAGGACGTTTACTTTTTGTTCGACAGTTGCAAAGTGTTTCGTTTTCTTGAAAACGATGAAGAAAAAAAAAACGAAAAAAAAAAACTATGATGAAAACGAAAAACTTTACCATAAATTCAATCTTGATGTCAAAATTTAATTTGTTTTGTTTTGAAGTAAACATTTTAAGTAATTTTTTTTTATTAATTTTTTTAGTTTTTTATTAAGCTCTGACGAGATCTTTGACCGAAACTTAGTTTGTAAAATAAAGTTTTTAAAAGCAAAAAATACTATTAAGTTTTAATTATTAAATTTTATTGAAAACTACGTGTTCATCTTAAGTATTCGAGGTTAAAAACTTGCATTAAAAAAATAAAAATCTGTATACGTATACTTTTTTTTAATTCATTTTTTTGTAAATGTGTCAGCAAATGGATTCGATCTTGCAATGTTTAAGTCGGAGAGATATTAAACCGTCAATAGGCCTTCTATGACATCAAATCAGCTTATACAATAATATTTAGTTAAAAAAAATTGACAATAACTTGCAAATATTTTGTTTACAAATATAAAAATTAAACCTTCTATTGAAAAAAAGAAACATAAGTTATAACCTGAAAATGAAGTAAACAATTTCTTTTTTTTTATAACAAAGCAAACTACAAAAAAAAAAACTATCATTAAGCCAAGCTATAGAAAAACAATTATAAGTTAAACGTTCAGTTTTAATCTTTCTTGTTACGCATAATAAATTTCCATAATTAAATCCAATAACTTCTAAATTAAAACGAGTAAAATTCTACTTTATTTATTCTTTTTATAAAAATTATTAAAAAGCGCATAGTTTTATTTTTTTTAAGTGTGTAATGTACTGAAGACAAATATTTTTATTTTATACAGATTTTTTTATAATTTTAACTGATACTCTATGTTTTAACTACCATTTTTAGTCAATCGTTAGACTAAATCACCATAATTTCTTTTTTGATTATAACTGCAAAACAGCTGTTTAAAACATATTTGTTGTTATTTTGGAATACACTATAAAGTTCGTGACACAAAGCGTCATTTTCAGTTAAAACATCAACACAGTTTAAATTTGTTGTTATAATAATCACTTAAATCCCTTTTTCACAAATTTAAGTGATCGTTTTGAAAACAGTTTACAAAATCAACAGAGTTTATAGGAAGATTTTAATAATAATTTTACCTGTCATAAAGCTTTAAACTAAAGTACAAAACTCATTAACTAAAAAGCTAAAAAAAGGTTAAATAAGGTTCGTATTACTTTAAACCAGGGCCGTAGGAAGCTTAAAAAGTCTGATAAAACCTCGGGGCGTAATGACGTCATAAGGGCGTTGCGTGGGGTGTTGCATTGCCGCAATTGCACCACCTTAAAGTTTTGTAAGAAAAAATTAAGTATCTTAACGTTTTAGTTATTTTTAGACAAAATCTCTTATAAAACTCCAATTTAGAAAACGACCGTTTTGCTCACTTCACTGCCACAAACTCTTAGCTGACTGCCGCAAATGAACTCAAAAAAACAAAATTTCTTCAAGAATTACCGCAAAATCAATATCTTGCGGTAAGTAAGCTAAGTTGAAAACTTCCTAAAACAGTACAGGCAAAAGTATCATTCAACACGCTATTGTAAACTAAAAATGAATACAAAGCTAAGCAGAGCAGAGGTAGCTCGAGTAGAAACAACACAAGTTGAGGCAATTCGAGCAGAAGCAACTCGAGCAGAATCAACTCGAGTAGAAGAAACTCGAGCAAAAGCAACTCGAGCACAAGCAACTTGAGCAGAGACAACTCGGGAAGAGGCTACTCGAGCAGGGATAATTTAAGTAAGGGCAACTCGATGTTTTTTTCTGCACCACCTTGAAAAAATACCACGCGACGCCACTGGTACACATCATTTTAAGTTACGTTTAATGTTATTGCATGTTATGTCAAAGTAAGCAGTTGTGTTAGAACATTAAATTTAAACGAGTTGTTTAATTATAAGAGATAACTTTATACAAAGCAGTTTGTGATGCTCCGGATCAGGCACGCAGGTTAGTAAGTTTCTGAAATTCCGCAGCAATCTACTTTAAGGGGCTTGTCCATACGGAAAACCTTTGATATTTTAGCTAAATATTTACCACAAAAACACCATGTGCAAGATTTTTAAAGATTTGAAAAATTTAATCTCGGCAAAGTTCGATTTTTCGAAAGGTCCTTAACGCAAACTGTTAAAAATTGTTTTAACATATGGCAGTTATCACATGCATACATTATGCACATTTTACGACGCCTAAAAAAAAGTTTATGGTATTACTTCTTGAATTTTTGAAAAAAAAAGTGTAATTTCAACAAAATTTAAAAAGAGTTAATAAAATCACATAAATACTATTACCTACAAAACTTTTGATTACATCGTTTCAAATTGTGCACAGTGTGTATAATTGATAATTGCATTATGTAAAAATTCTGATAGCTAAAAACTCTAAGGTTAAGGTCCTATACAGTTTGTACAGGGGTAGCTATTAGAAATTCGTGTCCTAACGAGTAAACTTTCTTAAATCCTCTAAAACTTGGTACAGATTGTTTTTATAAAACTTGCTAGAAGTTAAAAAATAGCAGAAAACTCAAAAATCGCCGTATTTATTAGCACTTTAATGTATAAATGTTTGCACCTATATATTTTTTAATAGCTTAGCAAGACTTTTCTTTAAAAGTTTTTTATTTATTTGTTAAACTTTTAGCTCAGATTTAGAGGCAGATATAAAATTAAAAAAAAACTTTACTTTCCACTTAATGACTTTTATGTACCTAGGTATTATAAATAAAATATTTTTTTAAGTTTTAGTAATAAAACCTCTTGGGCTTAAATATTTTTTAAAGTTAATTACATTTATGATTTCTTTTAAACCAAAAAGCTTTCTAATGGAAAATTTTTATTAAAATTATAAATTTTTACAAATTGAAATTGAAAGACCTAAAAATTTAAAAAATAAAAGTTAGTTATTATTGACTAATTTTAAAATCGACTAGACGTTTAGTTTAACTGAATCTGATAAAATTAAAAAAAAAAGTAGAGTACTAGACGACAATAGTTAATAATAAATTTAATATAGAGTTATGTATCTAACTAGAAAATTAATTTTTTTGGCCTTCTTGGAGCCCATGGAGCTTTTGAAAAAAGGTACTAAATGTTGATTATTAACTATAAAATTTTACAAACAATTCTCTAACGTACCAGATATTTAATTAAATTAATTTCTTATTTTAGATAACTTTTTTTTTTTTTAAACAAGTTATTTACCAAAAAAGTAGCTAAAGCTTATTAAAAGAAATTTGAAACTTTTCTGCTATACTCATGCGGCAAGTGAAACGACAGACAGAGTTGAAAATCTAAGACTTCTCATCGGTAGATTAGTGTTCATATAAATATTAATATCAAATACTATGGATAAAATACAATAATTTTTAATCAATGTTTTATTCTAAGTTATAATTGACCTATAAAGGTTTATGCTATAGTAATCAGTCTTTCATAAGTTCAGCAACAACTTCGTCAAAATGTTTCGCTTCAACAACTATCATTCTTCTATGCTTATTGCCAGAATCACCTTGCTGAAGTTGAAAATCAAACTTGTAAGTTGCTTTTTCAGCAAAATAGTATTCTTCAGGATGACTGTAAACAACTTCTCCGTTCTGTTAAGTTTGTTTGTGTATAAAAAAGTCTGTTTTAACTTAAAATGTTAACTAAGAGATTATTTGAAATACATCAAGTAAGTTGTTTTTTTTAAACACAAAAACTTTGTTTTAAAAATGTATTAAATTTAAGTGACGTTTTTCTTAAAAAACTACATACTTGATATAAATCAAACTAGAACTACGGCAACTTCATAATATTATTCGTTTTTTATTTATTTAAACAATAACTAGTTTAAAAAGAATTATAAATTTTCGAGTTTTCAATCTTTAAATTTTTGTAAGACAGTTAGCAAAATTGTTATAATATTGTTAGTTTAAAATAAAACTCATATTTAAACGTAAATTAAAATTGTTTTCCTTTAACATGACTACAAATAAAGCTTAATAATTTAAGAACATAAGTTAATCAAAGTTAAAAATCTCAATTTGTTCAATAAAAAAAGTAGAATTATTGACTTTGTAATAAGTAATAACATAAGAACACTGAGCTTAACAAAATTGTTTTGCATTAAAATTTTATGAAGTAAGATTATTGAACTTATTTTTAACCAATATTAAATTTGGAAGGTGTTTTAAGTTAAATAAAAAAAATGATATAATCACTACTCCAAGAATACCCATCTTTAATAATTCTTGCTTGTGTAAAATGTTAACTTTATCTGTAGTAATAATTTTTTAAAATTGTTAATAAGACCTAAGAGAAATAAAAACGTTTTTTAAGAAAAACTTAAGAAATACTACTAAACATTTTCTATAATTTGTAAAAGATAAATTTTTATAACTACAAACACTATACGAGCCAGAAAAAAAGCTATTGAATTTTCCCCCTAACGATATTTAAATTATATTAAGCTGTGCATTGTGTTTGACATGGTTACTTTTTTTTTTAATTAAACCTTTACTTGCCTTAAATTATTAAATTGTAAATGTAATATTTAATTTAACTAGTTGTTCAAAATGTTAAAAAACTAAACCGTTTTATTTTTATGCAACTTTGCAAATAAAAATATTGGTGCAAGCAAACTTCTATAAAAAAAAAAAGTTTTAATTTGTCTGTTTTCGATGGCAGCTTGTAATAATTATTTAAAAAATGTTTTTGTTGTTAAAAAATTTATTTAAATCAATCATCTTATTAATTTAGCTCTAGCAACTTAGTTTTGACATTTAACTGAAAATATACCTTATTTATTTTTTTTAATTTTATTGTTTTAAAAAGTTTGCTTAACTCATTTTAATAACTTATTAGTTAACAAAAGATCAATATGTGTTCTGCTTACTAACACCAGTATTATACAAAAAATTAAACGCATTGCCTAAACAAGGAATAAGTTAATATGAAACATAACTTCGGACAAAAAACAACTTACTTTTTCCTTAAAAATTTTGCATAACACTATGTAATGCGTAAAATCATGGCGAACGCGATTTATTTTCATCTTTTTGTTATTGATATCACTAAAAACAGCGTTAAGCATCTGTGGTCCTACCTATTAACATTGTAACGTAAATGATTTAGTATCTTTCTAAAAAAGACGACTTTGAATCTGAACAATTTGAATAACTACAAATATAGTTAAAATTATGCTGATACATTTCAGAATTAAAAGCATTATAATAGTTATTTGAACAAAACTGTTCATTTTTATTTTTATTAAGTTTACGAAAAAAAAAATTATAAAATCAGAAACATCAAGAAACTGAAATCATTACATTAAAAACATTTTAATCAACAGTTTCATATTTATACTATAGCTTAAAGATCAATATACAAGTAAATAAATATAGTTGTTTTGAAATAAAAGCAATCAATTAAAGTAAATACATTCTTTGTTGAAAATAAGTTGTTTAATGAGATTTGAAAAGTATTAAAACTTCAAGTAAGTATATAGTTCAAGAAACAAAGCCATAGTTTTTTATCCTAATTATTTGACTTATGGTGCTTTGCTGTTAAAAAAATAATTAGCTTTACGGTGTCTGAACAAGACAAAAGTACAATTAAAAGTATAGAAAATTATAAACCTATGTGACAGATATATACACAATAATTTTAAAGTTGTAGGCAAATAAAAGTGAAAAAAAAAACTAAATTTAAACTTTTATATTCAAGGTTTTTGAAAAAAAATAAAGATAATAATTTATATAGATAAAGATATAAACTTGCTTAAAGTATAATCTATTATAATGTATGTTGTAAATTTTAGGTTAAATAACTACAAAATTGTTGTGAAACATTGTAGATAAGTTAGTAAATTATCAAGTATACAAACACAGTTATTTTTATTGTCTATTGGACTTAACTCGTCAAATTTTTAGGATATAACACCTTGTTAAGTTCGATCTTAATACACAAAAAACATTTGTTTTACAAATGAAAAAAAAACTTAAAAACTTACTTTAAACTAAATTTAAAAATACATAAATCTTTTATCTGCAATTATAATGTATTAAACTAGTTTTAATTCAGTAATTTGTAAACTTATTGGCTTCTATTTTTTTAATAACCATAAATATGTTGTTATACTATTTTTATATAAAAATACAATTAAAAAAAGAAAAACGCACAGGGGATAAATTATAAATACTTATTTAAATTCAGTAGTTAAAGTTTATATTCTCGCGATCCTTCAATTACTATATCTTTTATAGTTTTAACTAACATACTTTTAAAACTTAAAGTAAATGTAAATGTTTTATATATATAGTAAATAAAAAACAGTTACTAAAAGCTTACACTATCAAAAGGAATGTTCAAAAACTTTTCATTGATGAAGTACCCGACACGATATTTACACTTGGATATATCTCCATTAACACATGCTGAGTTTTTCATTATCTGATGTTTTAAAAAGTAGTTAAGTTTTCAATGTATACTATAGGGTGATAAAAAAGTACAATGTTTATAAAAAGTTAGTATAGTGTTACCTTTTTTGTGATTATATTGGCTCATATCAAGTTTTTAAAGTGTACAAGAAGCTAGGATATTTTATTTGTCAAAGTTATTCGAAACAAATTGACAATACTAAAAACCTATCAAAAAAATATAATTAAAATCTTACTGTAAAACAAATTCATTTTTTTAGGTTAATAATTTTTAGAGATAAAATAAAATAAAAGCATAAGATTTAAGTTTGATTATTTAAAAATCTACTTATAATAGAAAATATGGTAATCTTTTACTGTTAAAATAAAATCTTTTTTATTGTTTTTTAAAAATTTACACAATTTTTTTTATATTTATAATACTATCTTAAAATTGTGATAGTTTTATTTACAAATAAAAAAACAATTTTTCACTCAAAGTTAAGATCTTTTAGTTTTATTCAAATAAAATAAAAGTAAATTGAATTTTATAAAAGCGTAATAATTATCTTAGTTATTTTTTCTTATTGTAAATGTTAATGTCAAGCTAAGGGTGTTGGGTAAATTGTTTGTTTTTAAATTTAACTTCGAGTTTTTACATGATAGGTTAAGTTGCAAGTCAGTTTTTGTAAAATACAAAATTTAATCATTTAAGAAATGTTTGAATTTTGCACTGTACTTGTTTTATTCAATTTAAGCTAAGTATAGTAATTAAGGAACAAATGGTTGTTTTTGTTGTATATTCTTATTAATTTGTTTTATTTAGATCTTTATAATAAAACTATAAGCAGTTAAATTTTTAGTTATTTGTCATTTTTTTAGAAAGTTTAAGTAAACAACAATTTTGAAATCGGTAATTCTCATTTTTGTGTTGTAGAATTTAAAAAAATATTAATTGCTTAAAAAATTAAAACCATTGAAAACTTAAAATTTAAGATTGAAAATAAAAAAGTAGTTACTTTTTTCTTTAAGTTTTAAGTTGAAAACATTTTAAGTTAAAAAAATTAAGCTTAAGAAATATATATATACCGTAAAAGTTTACAGGGGGTTGCTTAAAAAAGGAAAATAATTTTTCATTGTTGTTTTTCTGTTTATGCTCTTTGTAAACTTTATATAATAATCAATTTTAAATATTTATACTTCGATATAATTTTTCATTTTGTTAAGTACTAAATTTATATGATAGCTAAGATAAATCTCTATAAAATAATATTAATATGTAATAAGAAGGTTGACTCTTCCTTTGCACTTAAAGTAAAATTTTATATAATTTTTAAGGTAATTTGTTCTTTAAAAATCAATTTTGTTTGTCAAAACTAGTCGCAGTACTAAAGCATAGTTCTTTTATATTCGTTATCTGTTTTATACAAACGACAGTTATTACAATAGACTCTTTTACTAAAACATTTTTAAATATTTATTTCTGACTTACCATCTATTTTTAGGTCTCATATCATTTAATTTTAGCAAAAAGGGTTACGTCTTTTTACTTACAACTTTTTAAAACATAGTAAGTTACACAGGTAAACTAAACTGACATCAATAAAAGCCTCTTTATCTTGTTTACTAGCAGAACCCGAGGAGTTTGCATTGTTTACAAAAAAGGTGCGAATTGCGGTGAGACAAGGAGATTTTATGGCACGGGTAAGAGAAAAGCAACTCATCAAAGCATAGACTGTATCGTCTTTATCTTCATCACCGACACTCTAAAATTTCTTTTATTATTATCAAAATTGAACAGTATCCACCATAATCAGCATACTAAAAGTTTTTAAATTTGAACGTTACAATTAGATTTAATATTCTAAAACTAATTTTGTTATATACCTAAGAGATTTTGTTGTTGTTTATGATTTTATATTTAAATAAAGTTTCTAAAACCAACTTAAGTTTGTCAAAATTCTCTAAAATATATCAACATTTTTTTAGAAAAAGTTCATTATAAATTAAAATGAGTTAAAAAACTGTCAATAATCATAAAAACTATATAACATAGTAGTTTTGGCAGATTGTATTATAACATAGGGTTGCCACTTTTGAAACAAAAAAAACTAGTCTTAATGAAACAAAACTAGTCTTAAAGACTGTAAAGTAACCAAAATTAAAAAAAGTTGCAAAACAAGCATAAAAGATACATAAAAAACATCCAGAAAATATATGAATTTTTCTAGAATAAAAACTGTAATTCAAACAAATCAGTTTTAAAAAATAAAGAGTAGCCTGAGTTTTCTGAAAAGTAAAAATTAATTTTCAAGAATCATTAATTATTTTTCAAAAGTTAAAAATAAACAAATTATTTAAATTAGCATAAGGGAGTGACAATCCTTTTCAATTCAAGAATTTAAAATATTTTTTTTTATTTAATCTTTAATCAACGATTTTAACAGTACCAATTTGGTTTTATTAACTTTTAAGCAGTTAAAACTACATACAACTTGTCGAAACCTGAATAAGTACAACACCAAGTTCATCTTGTTGGATGAGAGCGTTGGTTAGATCTGACACACTGACTGGGCTGTTTCCGGTAAAGTTTTGCTGGAGTAGCATTTTTATTGAATGAAAGTCATCATCTTTCATTCTAAAAACTGTGAAATGTATTAGTATTTATTAAATGCTCAACTACAATATGGTTAATAATAATATTTGTAACAACAAAACACCTATTAAGTAAAATATATTAAACTAACGCTGAAATTCAGGGCTTATACTTTGTTCAACACCAGAGTTCCAATCAATATCTCCATCCATATTTTCATCGAAAGACGAATTGTACGAATCTTCTACTTTTTGTCTTTTATTCATTTGTTTTAGTTCCTAGAATATTGAATTTGTTTACTAAACTAAAGGAATTAAGAATTTTATCTGTGTATCTGTATTTGAAGAAAACCGACAAATAACAACTAAAAATACTTTGAAGTATTACCGAAAAAATTATTTATAATGATTTATTTTAATAATAGTTAAGTGTAAAAACTTAAGTACAACTTTTTTAAAATGATAATTCAAAGTTAATACTTTTTGCTCCTTAAACCCTTAGTGAGTCTAATTTGTTTTTTTTTTGTTAATAACTATAACTTTTTTCTTAAATTCTTTATTTGCTGTCAGCTCCAAATCTAACGCACTTTTGGTTGGTTATTTATTTTTTCCCATTTAGTTTTTATTTGTTTGGGCAAAGTTTGTTAAAATTAAAGATGTATATATATAATGAAAAATTGGTTAAAAAATAATTAAGTAAAGGGATTTAGATGTTATAATGCTGTATTATTAATTTACTTCATTTAGACAGTTTTAAGAATGAAATTTCTCTAAAGCCTCACAACTTAATCTGACCCCTTAAAGTATTTACTATAATACATTTTATTTTATATCAAATGTTTTCTTTAATATAACCCGTTTTGTATAGTGTTTCGTTTAAAAAGGCATGAAAGATGTTTTCTTAATTTTGTTTTCTTTCATTTTCAACAGATTACTAAAAATCTATTTTCTCCTTCATTTATAACAAAATAACTTTAAATTTTTAGAAATGCTAATTGAAACATCCTAAACTACTTATAGAAAACTGACTTAAATACAAAAAAATTTTATAACTTCAAAATTGTATTCAATACAAAATGTCAGTAAAAAATCAATTAGTATTTTATTAAATAATGAAAAAAGAAAAGACTAACTAATTTAAAAAAATTTTAACCAAAACTATTACTTTTTTAAATACCTTGAACTTTTTTTTTAACTATGCTTTGCTGTTAAATTTTACAAAATATTTTACATGTTTAAATATAAACCTTAGGAAAAAATACTTTTACATAACTCAATTTAAATGGTTAAACTATACTCTTTGGTAGGTACTTCCGTTAAATATCAACTGTGCACAGACTTTAAGTAGTAATAAAACCACTGACTTTAGACATTGTTTATCTGAACTTTTAACTTACTTTGAACATCGCTAAATAATAAATATTTTTGTGTTTATTTATAATATTATACTTTTTGTTATAAATATTAATAATCTTTAAAAATTTTTTTCGCCCATTTCACATAGTTTATGGTTTCTACAATCAAACAATGAAAAGCAATTGCTAGATGACTCTTAAACTAAGTGCAAGAACAATATTTTAGTAAAAATTTAATAGAATTTACAAATCCTAAACCTCCTTATAGCTACTAAAAAAATTAATATTATTTTAATTATTAAAGATTTGTTCAAAAAAATTATCATCATCAATAAATTAAAAACTTGTCCAAAACTAAGCAAACAATAAAAATCATCTTTTTTTTTAATTTTAATTTTTAACAAAATTATCTGATAAATAATAAGTATTAAAAAATATCAAGGTAAGAACAACCCTACACGTAGTTTAGTTTAACTAGATAATTTTGTTCAAATATACTCGATATAGGGTAGTCATTCTTTTAATACAAATAAAAACTAGCCTGGTTTGCTATAAACTAGCATGAATCAGCCTATTTTAAAGTCTTTTAAAACTGTTTTTAGCCTGAATACTTATTGAATACCAATGTGAATATATTAAACATAAATGTATAAGAAATAATGAAATTAGCAAAAACTATGTTTAAACACATGCTTTATCAGTGATGTTCTATTTTTAAAGTTCTAAGTGGGTTGTAATATTTTATTTAATCATAAAGACAATACACAAAAAAAAAATATTAATTATATATTTTGTTTTAATTATTATATTTTAAGTTTTTAACTGTGCTTATTTTTAAGCTTTAAATTGCAATGGTTTTTAAGATGCTAGGAACCACTGTTATAAAAATTTTAAAGGTTGGCACTCATTTTTTCAAAAAATTTTCTGGGTTTTCAATTTTTTTCCAGGTTTTTAAATTACATATTTTTGGGTAATTCTTTTGTTTAAAGTTAAGTTAAACATAAAGAAACAGTATAAAAACATTAAAAAGATACTGTAAAGCTACTTAAAACCTTTTCTTATAAGAAATTTTGATGATGACAAAGATTTTTTACTATACAATATATTTTTTGTTTCAAATCAAAACTTTTCTACTGAACATGTTAAAGTTGTTATAAATTCCAGATTTTTTCAGGTTCTTTGTTTAAAATTCCAGGTTTTTCCAGGGTTTTCTCAAAATTTCTCAAACTTTAAGTTTTTCCAGGTTTTTTATATTTAAATTGTCAATTTCCAGGGTTTTCCAAGTTTACTGGCAACCCTGATTAAAACATTTAAGGTTGAAAAAATTTGTAATTATTTAGTCTAAGAAAAAACCTGCCTTAATTTACCAAAATAATATTAAAACTAGCTCTCAAATACAATTTAGACAGGACTGAGTCAGCAACTGCGTTTCAAAAACATCTAAACTAACCTGTATGTGAAACAATATTGTACATTTGAATGCCATATAAGTTTAAGTAAAATAAACCTTTTTATTATATATACATTTTTTTAAATATCATAACGTTACATTTGAATTTATACATCTTTATGTAAAATAACTTTAAAGTCGATACAAAGTAAAGTAGGCTTAAACTAATATTGTTAAAAGGCATTCTTTAATTATTTACATTTATTATAGAAAATATTTTAATTTTCTATGATAGTAAAAAAGAAAGACTATGAATTTTTGCTATACAGAGTTTTTACTGATTTTTTGAACTATTTAGCTTAACAATAAACCTTTTAGAAAATTTAATTGTCAATTGAATTTGTTTTTAAACACTTCTATCACTGATTTTTGTTTAGGTGTCAAACATTTTTTATTTAAAGTCTTATCATTTTAAATGGTCAAGAATGTTTGTTAAAAACTTTAAATACATAAATGTATAATTTTAATGTTGTTTTGAAACCTGTAACTAAAACAAAGCAAAAAATTATAAACTATTCTGTAATTTTCTATTTTAATTAAAGTACTAGAAAAAGGTTAGAGTTAGCATTTTCTTTTTCAAATTTTTTGCAAAAGTTCAAAAAAGGTTGGCGACTTCTGCTTTAGAGTAATGCAACCGTATAAAACTACTGTGTTAAAGATATAGATTTAATCTTTAGAAAAGAGGTAAAAATTCAAATTTTAAAAGTTAATGACTTGCTCTTAACTTTATTTTTTATAGATTAAGGAGCAAAGAACATTTTTTATTTTTAAATTTAGAAATTATGTTGTAGTAAAGTATAAAACTTTACTTACATTTCAAAAGATGTTGACAAATTTTTAACAGAATTTTTTAAACATGAAGTAGTTTAGTTGTTTTGTGTAATAAAATTAGAGGTTAATATTATAAAAACATTAAATCTAAGTATAGAAACAATTTAAAAAATATTCAGTCTAAAAAAAAATTCATGTATCAAATCTTATTTTGATTATTAATTTATATACATTGTAAAAAGTTACGTTTATCTTTTCTTGAATTATAGTCCTGATAAAACTGATAACAAACATTTTAAACCTAAGAAAAATGCTATTAATAACAATATTAAAAATATAAATATATAAAATAACATCTTAAGTTAAACTTTCTTTAGAAAACTTCGGTTAAAAAGCTAAGTTATTGCACGGATAAGATTGTGAAACCAAGAAGTCTTAACTCCTAGGTACCACAAATGTAAAATAAAGAGTATAAATACATCTAGTTTAAGATAAGCAAAGAAAATTTTAGAAGTTTCATTATAAGAAATTTTATTATCACAACTATAAATATTTAAAAACAAGAAAATTATGTATAAGGAACAATTGTTTGGCCAAACAATTTATAGATAACTAAATTATAAGAAATTTTTTTACAATTTTCTATATTTTCTTAACAAAAAAAAACTTAAATATAGTGAAGCTTTACTTTTACCAGGTTTTAAATTTTGAAAAATATTAGTATATTAACTTGTAAAAAAAATAACATCTTTTAGTGTGCCAAGAACGAGCTTTTTAAATTTTAAATAAATAACAATAGTACAATTTTAATGTCTTATTTTGGTATAGTAGAAAAAGTAGTTTTCTTACTATTTATATCTACTATATATTGAACACAATTAAATATGCAGGAACCATTCCTACTGAAGGTGTTTCAATCATATTTTAGGACTTTTAAAAGAACCGGAGTAAATAGAATAACCTCTACTATTTGATTTCAATGTTTTTTCCTCATAATTTACAGGTTTTTTCTTGATATTTTTCTCCCGATGAACGTATTCTTTTAACACCTCAATCACGGAACAAATTTGCTTTTCCCTCGCCTACAACAAAAACAAATGAAAATTTCTTAGCTTCACCATCAACATTACAGCAGCTAGTGCTTTTTGAAAGCTCTGTTGTTAAAACATTAGATGCCTTACAAGAGCAACTATTAGTGCGTAAGAGGTCTTTTTGACCTAAGCATCCTTTTCTGCACTGTTCTTTATAAGATTACCAACCATTTGGAAAACCAGACTTAAGTGGATTTATAACTTTGCTAGACTTTATTCCGTGAAGATAGAGGGAAGCATTGTCAACTTGTTTACTCTTGTTTTGATCAACAGGATTAACTCTATAGATATGGAAAACTTTTAGGTTGTTTTCAGAAGTTTTATCATTAATTGAACGCAATATAAACTGGTAATCTTCATCTGTTGACTATAATACTTCAGTCCTATACGTCAATGATTTATTATTACTCGGTCGCAAAAGACTATCTAATCTAAATGACAACTGTTCAGATAATGTGATAACTTTATGATTAAATTGAGATTCTAACAATTCTATATGTGGTCTTTGGTTCGTATCTATTTCCTCTTCAAATCCTGAATAAAACTGTTTAGAAGTATAGCCATTTTCAGTTGTTGAACTACCTTGATATTTTGAATTCTTAGACAGACTTAAAGGTTTTGTATTGCTTCTAGTTTGTTTACTAAACCTAATCACTTGTAATATGTTGTACTGTACAAGTTTAACAATTTTTTGCACATCTTCTTCGACCTTATGACAACCTACGACAACCAATGATGCCATAAAAGCACAGTCGATAATACAACATATTATGAAAATTTAAAGAGCTCATTGTTAACTTAGTTCAGTATAACTTTATTTATATATTATTTTTTAATTTTATCAGTTGTTTATTTCAATTTTTACACGTTCAACAGTGTCACTTTTACACTAAAATAATTTAACATGTCTAACACATTTATTAGGGTGTAGTTTTCAATTTTTTCAGTGATTTTTTTGCATCGGTTTCACTTTTTTACGATATCCCAAAGTTTTTTTCAAAAAAACTAACTTAATTGTTTAATTTAATACTTTGATACTTTAGCCCAACATAAAAATTTTAATTCTAACTTTAGTATTTTACTCTATAGTCTTAAAAACTTATATTCTTTCATAAAATTTGCACTTATGAGTGTGTTTCATAACCCAAAACCTGAAGTATAGTTCAAAATATTTTCCTTACATGTAAGATGTAACTATATTATCTCACCACTAAATTTGTTTTAATTTTTTCTGATCAGTAATGTGTTAAAAAGTAAGCATGGTCCAAAACGACGACCTACAAGCGATTTTCTTAATAAATTTGTCAAGATACTTTGCGTAAAAGTAATGAATTGTAAAACTGTCACGTCTAGTCTAAAAGTTTTGCTGCATGAAGAATTAAAATAATGATTATTTTTAATTTACATAATCAAAGCTGTAAAAATTTATTTTTGTACTAAACGCTACTCATTGTTTATAAAAGGCTAGTAATATTAAAGATCAGTCTAAGCTGAAAAAAAGCAGAGTCAGCATAAAAAGCTTTTTATGTTATTTTCAAATTTTAATTTTTTAAGTTTTATTTTTTGTAACTTTTTAAATGTTTCGGTAATATGGGTTAGGGACAAGGGTATAATCCTAAGGTAATTTACCTCTTTTATAAATATGAAAAACAGTTTTCAGTATTCTACTATTTCTTAACATAAAACTGATCATTTTCATAATTCATAACAGCATAATATAAACGTATTTAGTTTAGTTTAGCATTAAAAACAGAAAATTTAAAACTTTTTAAAATATCTAAAGAAACGATTTAAAAAAAATGTAATAAGTAATAATCAAATAACTATTCACTTAAAAGCATTAAATTAATTAATGGTAGCAAAAGTGAGAAAACAATTCTAAGCGTGTATTAAATAGTTTTAAATCATTAATTTTTAGGAATATATAAACTATTTAATAAGTAAGACCGAGTTTTTAAACAATGTTATTTATTTCTTCATAACAAGCATCACCCCCTTTTGACTTCTGTTAGTGAACTGGTTGTTTCTGGTGCACATAAAATGGTAGGTTCCCGCATTCAGGGACACAACCAACCCTGAAAAAGAAGGGGTGGCATTTTGAAGGAGCGAACCAACTTCTGCTGCCGACAGACTTTTCCTCACAGTCAGCTGCTTTTTTGCAACTGCAAATTTTTATTCAGGGTTATGTCACTGGTTGAACTTTATACAATTAAATCAAGTTTTGCTCTACTTTTTTGATAAAACTAATGTCATATACTGTTTACCGTGTTAATAGCGAGCAGTTTCGTTTTTAGTTGAAAACAAAACAAAATTTAACGCGACTCACTGATAGTGTCCCGAAGAAGCGAGCTGGATCGCGATGCTTTCCGCATCCTCCACATCGTAACTACTCCAATAAACTTTCATATCTGATAAAAAAAAACAGTATAAGCAAAATATTAACCATAAAAAAAAAAGATACTAATTTCATGAGTTTAATTAAACATGTAGTGGTTTTCTTATAGAATAAGAACTCGTAAAATTTAGAGCAGTAGCATTTAAGTAACGTTTTGTTTTGAACGCGACTTAAATAAACTTGATATGCACTTTTAGTGAAGTCAGAAGATTCGTAGGGTATTGGGAAGTTTTCGTTGGGGGCGAGTATTTGCACCATGTTGTGTCGGTCGGTACCGGCTGTCCCCTGACCAGCACTCCCCCCTTTTCCATCGCTACCGTTGTCATCTGTTGAAAATGGATTTGTGGTTTATAAATTTAAACTTGTGTAATGGCGCCATATACTTATAGTTATCTGAGCGCCACAATTGTTATTTTTTAGCAGATTAGTGCCTTTCTAAATAAATATTATGTTGAATCAGATGCAAACTGATCTGCAAAAAAGCTTTGAAAAAAACAGGTAATACTTGAGTTAAGTTTTACTTCTCGGAATCTTTTTCTACAGACCACACAAATCTCTGTAGCACTTTGAGTTGCAACAAACTTTAACGGTAGTTTAACAAACATATATAAAACTTAAGGTACTCCACAAACGCTTGTAAACATAAACAATAATATCTTGCAAAGTTTAGCGAACTTACCGTTGTCGTGCGTGTTGGAACCGGTCCACTGTATGTGGATCAAGTCGTCGGTCGAGTAAGTCCTCCTCGTCGGGGTGAAGTCGTACTCAACTCCGGGAAAAGTCTGCACCCCGTTCCCCCTCTTCCCTCGCACGTTCACGTTTTTTATCACTTTGTCGTCTGGAATTCCTGAAATAAAATCACTTTAATCAAATACTGTTCTGTTTAGCTGTTTTTCAAGTATAATAAAAAGTGATTTTTAACAACCACTCAGTTAATAAATCTGTACGTTTATTTGTTCGTTAAATTATATTTACGACTGCAAGAGTGAAATATTGTTGTTTTACTATCGAGAAGCTAAGAGGTTAATATTAGTTTATACGTTTAAGTTTAACAATATTTTCTTAATTTGATTTTAGATACTACTTTCTATTTTTATGTACTACTTTACTGAGATAATTTAATAACCTTAAATTGAGAAACATTATGTTTTGTTTATCACGTTTGTCTTTGTGCACATGAAAACTGTTAGCAGGAAATTCGCTCACGTTTATTCGAGGAAGTAATTTAAATACAGCTTGCTACGTCATAATAAACTACCTCGCATTCAATGGGCGGTGGTGAAATGAAACATTGCTCTTCGATTTCTTCATACCTGTCAATTTTTTCCGATATTAGCGGCCTTCCCCATTTGTAGACAATTCCAATTGACTTCAATTTCTCGTTGTTGTTTGCTAAGCACTAAAAAACGATCTCTATTGTTGTGCATAAAATTTTAAGTTAATTTTTTACTGTAAAACTTTGTCGCGCACTATTAAAATAATGAATAAGAAAGTATTTAATTGTTGATAAGAACAATCAAGTACTTTATTACGTAAATAAATCTTATCAAAACTATAAACTGAAAAACTTTAAGAATTACACCGAACTAACTTTTATTACTATAAATATAAATATTTGAAAATTACTGAGCGGGATTTTTCATTAAAGTTTTAAAACAGGTTTACAAAAGAAATATTTTTATTTGAGTATTTTTTTTGCAACGATAAAAATTCTCACATAAATCAAGAAAAAATAGAAAAGAAAAAAGACCAAATAAGTTATTAAAAGACTCGTAAAAGTTTTTGTATGCAAAAACTTCCCCCAATTATTGATACGAACAACTCAAACGTACATCTTGCTCGTTGTCTTCGTCAGAAAGCTCGTTGTAATTGTGAAAATCTCGCCACTCTCCGCCTTAGTCATCACACGAGTCCGGATTGTTCGCTTCTAAGATTGTTATGATGTATAGTTCTAATTTAAAAAAAAACAATTGCCAAAAACATGTTAAAATAATTAAATTTTGACAAAATGAAACTCACCTCAAGCAGTAATAAACTGCAACAAGACGCTGGAAACTGATTATAAACTCTGTAAATTAATTAATGCATTCAAATAATTTTTTGCAATATAAAAATACAAAACATGCAATTTTACAGCAATTGAAATAATTGAAATATAACTGTATTAAATAAAAGCTTAAGGTAGTATAAACTGAACAAGATTTTTATTTAGTTTGTAAAGTACAGTTTTAACAGCATTTAATTATTGCTAGCTTCATTATCTAAGTTGGTATTAATGTTACAAGTAAAATGTACAACCTTAATATGTTACACATCATATAACAGAAGTACTGATGTTTTCGGAGAGCATGAAACCGGCCACAAGGTGGTGAACCTGAGCCGCAGTGAGGACGCAGATATCGACATGTCTATTTGCCTGTTGAAGAATAAAAATAACATGGTACAAAGCACAAGTAATAACATGTCAAAATTTTATTTTCAATAAAAAATGCATCGTTTATAATAAACTGGTTTGGTTATGTTTTCTTGATTGAAACAGTCAGTTTACAACTTATTGTAATCAATTATTAATAAGATAACTTGTAGTTTTAAATTATGAAATTTAAGGTATTTAATTTGAAAATGCTAACAAGATTTAGTATTTATTATTTGAATTTTTTCATAGTGAGAATAACAATTTCAAAAATGGTCAAACGTTCAAAAATTCTAATGAAATTAGTTAAAAAAATCAATATAGATATTAATAATCTTATACATAATAAAATATTCATAAAACTAAAATTTATATTAGAAACTTGTTAGTTGTATAAAAGCACATGTTGTTATAAAGTTTGTTATAGTGAGGTATATGTAAATGTAATAAAAATTTTTATTCAGTGTTGTTTTCAAATAAAACTTGTTGTTTGTATAACTTTGTTATATTTAAAACAGCTAGCAATGCAAATGAACCATATTGTTACATCTTAAACTTCACAGCTGTTTAACTGAAAATAAAACTGTACTTGCTATAAAGTGTAGAAAATATAAAAATAAAATACCCAACATTTAAGTTTGATAAAAGTAAAAACTTTCACATTTATACTTAATAAATTAACTCATTGTTAATGTAAGTGCGTACTTTACGCGAATGCGTACCTCTTAGTGTCCTTATCGATGTGAATAGTGCATGTGGTAAACATGATCATATAAAAAGTATAACATACAAGTTAAGCAATATTGCAAACAAGTGATTTTATAAAAAAGAGAAAAAGATTGACTCTCTTGAGGTAGCCTAATTTTGAACACCAACATTTCGGCATCATACGCGTATGCTTAATGTTACACTATTAAGAAAGGCACTTGTAGTGTTTGAGAAAGCGAGCTGGCGACTTAGTCAGCTTAGGGATTTTACAATGTAAAGCTGTAATGAACAAATCCCTAGACGTCTAAGCGGGTAGACGTCGTCAAGGCGAGTTAAGTATTAGTGTTTTGCAGGCATATAGCTTGAGTTGACGTGGCCGTCGACTCGAGCTGGCGTGAAAAGACCGCAGCTGGGCGGTAAGAAGTCGTATAGCAGACCTCATTGAATAAGTAGCGAGGGAAGGTAAAGCGAGAGGAATGGCAGGTACCGTCCGAAGAAAGCCATGTGAAAGCCGGGCTCTCGCAAGAAGTAAAGGTAAAGCGAGAGGAATGGCAGAAACCGTCCGAAGAAAGCCATGTAAAAGCCGCGCTCTCGCAAGAAGTAGCAGTGAGTAAACGAGCTCTGATATGATTCAGCCCAAGTAAAAGAAAGAGTGCGAAATGAAGGGATTAAAGCATTTCTAGAGGTAAAGGTTTGGCCGGGGCGACTGAAGCAGAGAAGGCGAGGTACTAGAAATGGCGAATGGTAAAGCACACAAAATTTAACAAGTAAAAAAGCGGCTGAATCTCACGGTCGCTTTATTGATCAGAGCTCATGTGCAGCGAAGAGTTTTGCGAACGAAGCAGAAGCTTTGAGAAAAAAATTACAGCAAAAGGGGAGGGCTGTTTTTTTCGAAAATTAGTTGAAAATGAATCCAAAATTTTCCCATTTTTTTTCAATTTTTTTTTTCCAATGGCGTTCGTCGAAAGACGTTCGCCTTTTTTTTTACCAATTTTTTTCCGGCTTTAACATTATATTTCAAGGGCGTTTGTCGAAAGACAAACGTCCTTTTTTTTTGCCAATTTTTTTTTGGCTTGCCCAAGAGAGTTTCCCTTAGTAAATGACTGTTTTTTTAATTAAGTTATATCCTAGATTTTGAGCGCTTGCGCCGAAAGGTGAGCATAGTTTTTTTGGCAAATTTTGTTTGACAAAATTATCAATAGCCTTATTAGTATAATGCTGTTTATTTTTGATACTTATAATAAATCAAATTTCTATTCGTATAAGATACAATCAAAAGAAAGATGGTAGTTAGGTTTGATTACTTTGATACATATAAAATGAAAATTTTACATGTTTCAAAACCTACTTTCATCTTTGGTTTTTTGATTTTTTAACTTGATACGTTAAGTTACAATACTAGACTTATTTTAATATGTTGAATGTGTCTATTATGTGGAACTTTTTTTTTTATAATTTTTTTTTCTTAAGCTTAAAGATGAAGTAATAGTTATTTTTAAAAGAAAAATTTATAGTTTTACTAATTTCACCTATATGTGAGTTTTTGTTACAAAATGCTTAATTTAATTAAAACAGATAATTATAATAGAAAATTTTTAAGCTTAGGCAAGCATTATGGTTTTAAAAAAGTGAACAAAACTGGACACCAAGTAAAACAAAAATCAAACTATCAACTAAAGACTATTTTATTAATGACATGGACAAAAGGTATCTTTTCTTTTAGTATATTTTACATAATATAATCTATTATCTGAACAGTTTTTAATAGTGACCAGTCATTAAACGCAATTAAGTTATGTTATAGGCAGTTAAAATATTTTCTTATTCTTTTACAAAACGTGTAAAATAATTGTTTGCTTTTACAACATAAGTATGTGGTTACTTAGAAAATTAATAATGTATTAAATTTACAACTAGCTTGTAATAAGTTTACATGTTTAAATGCTAAAACGTTTTTAATGTATATTGGAAAAATAATTATAAAATATTATAAAAGCTTTCTAACATTTTAATTTATAATCATCATTTTAGTCCCTAATTTAAGTTTTATATGAGTATATGCAGTACTCTGCTAAAAAACATGTTAAACCTTACTTTTCTAGTTTAACATATGCTTTTTGAATAGCAAGTAATTCAAGTTGTACTAAGAGCTAAAAAAATTAACCAACTTCTTATACATTATCTTTCTTTTACTTTATTATTACAAACCGATAGTAGGCTAGATCATTGTATTTTTGTTAATACTAAAACAAATTTAAACGCTTTATTTTATCATTTTGGTTTTAATTTAAAGTCTTTTAATGTTTTAGTTGAAATACTTTACTTATTTTTAATAATTAGAGTTTTTTCAGTATTAACTGTTACGAGTTATAGTTAGTTGTTAAAGTTAGTGGACATGATTTTAAGAAACATCCTTAATTTAAATTTAAGTTCATTGTTTAAAAACTTCTGGCACAGTTGTTACTACAAAACAAAATTTTTCATTAAAATAGAATCTTATAGCAGAAAGTTGGTAAGCTTAGGCAAGCATTAAAATTTTAAATAAAAAGAAGAAGGTAAACACTTTGTACAAATATTTAACTTCAAACCAAAAGCAGTAAATTTTAATTGAAAAGCGTGAACAAAATATTTCTTGTGTTTACATAAGGTCGTTGAATTTCTCAATAGTTTTAATAATGTTAAGAAGAGTGACCAGTAATTTTATTTTATTTATTATGTAAAAGTAAAATTACCTTCATGTTGTGTATTATAACATATACATTGATTGTTTGCTGTAGCAGAAGCGTCTAACATACTATTTGGTTGTTTAGAATATAAAACTATTGTTAATAATTTAGAATATAGTTAAAGAAAAAACTAAGTTACAGCAATGGAAAAAAAACTGATAATGTTATAAATTTCACAACAAGAGTAGTTACACGTTTATAAAATTTGATATAGAAGAATCCTACCCAAGTAACTCGAAAAAGCTGTTACTAAAAAATCTATCGAATTTGCAAAGAAATATATGAAAATAACATACTCAGAAATAAATACTATACTACACTCATGCAAGGCAGTTCTCAGACATGTCAACGAAGTTTGGATCAAAAAGAATGCAAAAGAAGA